>NC_039265.1:9469027-9624027 GCF_003368295.1 Carassius auratus | reverse complement strand
GATGCAAATATTCAATAATAAACATCCAAAAACTTTAAGAATCTGACCCGCTCCATTTATTCATAATGACAAGCATGTAACACATGAAGTATATAAGTTTTTTACTATATGAATGGATATTAACCATGCAATTCAAAAGCGTAAATCTTAAAGGCCTAATAATGCATCTTAAGAGATTCCTGAAGCAGATTCCTATCATGCACAAACTTTCAGACACAAGGGAATACAACAAGAGCTTTAACAGACAGACAGAAACCAAGCATACGGTTTCCTCCTGACGCTCACCTTGTCGCCCTGATATCCAGTCTCTCCCGGGTCACCTCTCAGTCCAGGTTCAGCCTAAATCATACAGCATCAGCATTACAGAGTCCAGACGAGACACACAGGAGCAGAACACAGCAAGCCTGAGCTGGATCTCATGTATGCATTTACACTGTATGAACTGTATATACAGCAGCAGACCAGAGTGAGCAAAACAAAACCTTTCAGATTCGGCCTTTTCTTTGTCTAGATTCCAGCCAGTGTTGTTTTATTATCTTTGAGACACAGTTTCATTTAATTTTTTTTACGTTTTTTATTTTTATTTTTGTACTTTCTATTAAAATTTTAGTTCAAGATTTTATCATTTAAATTATTTTTTATATATTTATTTTATATGTCAGTTTTAGATTTAGTTATTTTAGTGCATCATGTTAAAATAAATGAGAATGAGAAACATTGCAGGAAACTAGCTAAAATAAAATAAAATGTGTGTGTGCGTGTGTGTGCGTGTGCGTCTGTGTGTGTGTGTGTGTATGTGTGTGTGCGTGTGTGTGTTTTCTTCCAAATACCATTATAGTTTTTTATATATACATTTAAATTCGTTTTTATTTTGGTATTTTCCATTTTCATTTTAAGTTGTGTAATTTTCACTAATTGTTTTGTGTTTTTACTGTAGGCCAATTTTATTCTTTACTGTTTTTATTTTTATACATACCTATATATAAAATAAAATAACTAAAATAAAAAAATTTAAAAATGGAATTTTATTTATTTATAATATTATTATTTATTTACTATTATTTATTTAGTTTAATTTATCTCAAGAAACAAAACATCAGTTATAGCTATAAAAAAGTTACAAAATAACATATCTTTTATTCATCTACAGAACTAGTGTTTTTAAGCTTTTAAAATCTTCACAAATGAAGTGAAGTGACATTCAGTCAAGTATGGTGACCCATACTCAGAATTTGTGCTCTGCATTTAACCCATCCGAAATGCACACACACAGAGCAGTGAACACACACACACACTGTGAGCACACACCCGGAGCAGTGGGCAGCCATTTATGCTGCGGCGCCCGGGGAGCAGTTGGGGGTCCGATGCCTTGCTCAAGGGCACCTAAGTCGTGGTATTGAAGGTGGAGAGAGAACTGTACATGCACTCCCCCCACCCACAATTCCTTCCAGCCCGAGACTAGAACTCACAACCTTTCGATTGGGAGTCCAACCCTCTAACCATTAGGCCACGACTTCCCGAAGTAATGATTTCACAAATGAACAGATCTTCTTTTTCTCAAAACGACTCTCAGAAGCATTTATGAGAAACATCAATGAATTCTAGTGTGCAGTTCATCTGTCAGTCCAACACATTAACCTCATACGTTTGCATGTTCTCTGCAATAATAGAAATATTTAAATCACCTTATCACCTTTCATTCCAGGAGGCCCCGCCCCTCCAGTCAGGCCCTGCCAATGAGAGAACAAGATCTTCATTGTCCAGCCAATCAGCTTACAGAAACTCTGAGGCGTGACCTGACGGGACGTTACCTGAGGTCCCACAATGCCAGGAAAGCCGCGGGGTCCCTCGGGCCCCGGATCGCCCTGAGAGAAGAGACAGAGAATAACTGAGTGAGTGACAGCTCAAAAAAAACACTGATGTATTTGAATTGAATGTTTAATTTATTTAAATAATGATAATAATAATAATATATGAACACATTTGCATGACAAGGATTTCAAGGGAACACATTTACATCCAAAAAAGAATTTGTCAGATGAAGAAATAAATAAATGAAATTGTAGTGAAGAAAAAAATAAATAAACAGATGGTCTTGCTGTTTTTTTATAAATCTGATATATAAATCTGACACCTGACACCTGACATCTCTTTATACAGCTCTGGGGGTTTGGGTTAAATCCGGAACGAGACGAGCAGACGCTCCTCTAACCAGCGCTTACTGAACATCACACACACAACTATTCTCTTTCTCCAGAGAGACACAAATGAAGGAGAGGAAAGAGAGAACTGAACATTTAAAGGTGCCCTGAGCAGAGTTACTGAAGTTACATTAAACTAAAACTAAAGCTTAACCTATTAAAGAAGTAGTTTTGATGATTAAAATAAAATAACGTTAAACAACAACAACAACAAACTTGCTTTATAAAAGTCAATTACTTTATGTCAGCTAGTTGCCAAGGCATTATTATTATTATTATTATTCGTTTAACTAAAACAACTACAACTTAAACTTGAAAACAATTAATAATAAAACAACAACAACAACTATATATATATACATTTACAAAAAATAAAAATGTCAAAAACATACATTAAACTAAAATACAAAAATAAAATATAAATACAAAAATAAAACTTATTGAAAATATTTAATAAAAAATATAAAAACCTGTTTCTGCCATAGAATAAAACAAATTAAGATAATTGATTTTATTGACACATAATGTGCTTTCATAAAGCACTGGAAGAAATACACATTAAATACAGTAAATGGCTATTTAAGTTATTTTAGTAATTCAAGCTAAACTAAATGAAAATGAGTGCATGGTCTAAAGTGCACAGTGCATGTCTGAATCCACTTTTGCCAGTTTAATGACGGGTAAAACGGTCAGTTGCATGGTCTAAAACCATTGTCCCTTTTCTCTTAATGAGTAATGGGTGTGTTTTGTGCATAATAGTCAATAAACCAATCAGAGTCTCATCTGCGGTTCCCTTTAAGAGCCAGTTGTGCTCATGCCATGACGGATTCACTATTTACACGGCGGAATTTGCAAGTGCAAAGACATCTGCATTATTACTGTGGTGTGCAACTGTTCTGGACTTGGCAAATGTCTATTGTCCATCTATGCATGAAATGATTTGGAAAGGTGCTTCATAAATGTAACTTGTTATTATGAAAAATTATATATATATATATATTAATAATACTGCGCTGTAAAATACTAACCCGATGCCGTTCACATCCTGCAGCACATTGTTTGATTAGAAAATGCATTTAAAATCGACTGCACCACTGACAACTAAAACCTGGTCTAAAGTCATTGGCACAGTCATTTTCAGATGAACAGAGATATGAAAGCAGCATCAAGCTCTGCTCTAAGTGTGTGTTTTCTGCAGTGATATCTGCATGGTGCACCCTTCTCTGTGTTATACGTGTGTGTAAGGACTCACTCTCAGGCCTGGGAATCCACTGCTGCCGCTTCCTCCGACAGGACCCTGAAACACACCAAACACAGGAAACTCAATCCCACAATGCATTCGAGAGGAACAGGTCTGATGATTGGTCTGCATGTAGGAGTATTTTCAGACATCAAAGATCTACACAGCTGGAAGGAGTTTCAGGTTTTTGAGACATGGTACTATTATCAGAAACACTGCATTATTTTTTATTTAAGACATTGTATTATTATCAGAAATCTTACTAATTGACGTCTTGATAGTTCAATGACACACATAAATTTTAGGCCGTACATAATCCAGAAAGATATTCTTAAATAAAACTTTATGTCCTTTTTAATAGTTGCAATGGACGCATTGATTACTTTCATGTAGGAAGAAAAGTGGGATCCTTTAGGAGTGGTTCAGATATTACTACAATTTAAATTAGCTGTTTTCTATGTGAACATCTGTTATCTGTTATTTCTGTGATGCACAGCTGTATTTTCAGCATCATTCCTCCAGTCTTCAGTGTCACGTGATCTTCAGAAATCATAAAGATATTATACATTTCTGATTATAATAAACAGTTGTGCTGCACAATATTTTTGAGGAAACTCAATACATGTTATTTTTCAGGATTCACAGATGAATAGAAAGTTCAAAAGAACAGCTTTCATTTGAAATAGAAATCTTTTGTAACATTAGAAATGTCTCTTTTGATCAATTTAATCCCTTGCTCTATCTAATTTAATTCACGTTATTTAGTCTTTATTTAATCTCACCAAACATTTTCAGAATGAAAGTGTACTTAATAAATACACAATTTGTACATCGAAGAATAGCTTTAATGCATGGTATACTTCGGTTTTTCCCTTAATTAAATTATGAATATAGATCTATTGTCCTTATCTGCAGCAAAGTGCCATTAACTCTGGAATGAATGCATCTTAACTCTATATAACTGTGTTTATCTGCTGTACCTGGTTTCCGTCTGGTCCGGGCGGCCCTCGCTCACCAGCATCACCAACAACACCCTGCAAACACACACTGTGTCAGTCTCAGATCACACACTGGCTGTGAGTCTGATCCCGTACATGTCTCTATGCATGTAACCTGATCAGTGCATGTTACTGTAAAGGATCTGCTGAGTAAATGGCAGCGGTTTGCAGTTCAGGAGAGCGTCTGCATGTTTGCTTGGGTCTTCGAGACCCAGGGGCCTCTGAACGTCTTCCAGCAAGCTTTCATCCGCGTCTGTGATTAATCATTCTGCTGCAGACGGCGGGCACGAGCCCAGCTGGCAAACCGACACTGTGCTGATTTTAACAGGCTCGTACCTTTCAGGCTTTCTCAGGACCAACACTTCCCAAAACTACACCAACATGAGCTGCTCTCCAGAGTTTAGAGAAGCTGAGAGTGACTCTGAGATTCGGATCAATCAAGGAACGACTGATCAAATGTCTGAAGACTCCAGGTTAAAAACCAAAGATGCTGATACTAATATCTATAGACTATCTATAGGATTATATAGATAGTCTATAGATATTGGTATCAGCATCAACCATTAAAAAGTAGAGTTGGTTGTAAGTCTTTTGTTTTAGGATCCACCAGGATCATGCTTTCGCCTTTACAGCTGGACGGCAGATGACAAGAACAGATTCTTTGTTCATTTTCTTGCGTTTCCTTCACCAACAAGTAACTTCATCTGTTAAAAATATGCATCACTCATTTGCATAATTTCCCCTGATGACAGCTTATGAATGAGAGAGCATTTACCGGTCTTCCTTTGGGACCCTTGATTCCCACAGGACCTGGAATTCCCTGGAACACATCGAGACGATAGCAGTTAGCAACCGATCCGATCTGACACACACTGATCACACTGAGCCGGGGGGCCTCATCAATCTCAACGCTGTTGTCTTCTGTGTTTTCCAGCTCATGTCATTCATCTTTCATTCAAATCGCAGCAACTCTCTACACAATGTTCGGGCCTTAACAGCCCATGTGTGTTAATCAGTCTAACATGTCTGGACGAAACCGGCATTATGCTGAAATAAAAATAATACTGATAGGTATAATCAGCATCTGTGACCTGTGATCATTATGACTCATCTGTCATCATGCTAAAAGAGTAAAACATGGTTTTAAGATAAGACATTTACAATGGAAGTCTATGGGGCAAGTGTACAGGAGCAGAAATATACAAAATTATCCGGTAAAAATGCTTTACTGTGCATTTTAGTTAATAAAATTTAAATGTAAAAAATTTTGTTAAATTAAATTACATTTAATTTAATTTAAATGTATGCATTTAGCAGACGCTTTTATCCAAAGCAACTACAGTGCATTTAGGCTATCAATTTATACCAATTTTATTTTTATCATGTGCTCCCGGAGAATCGAACCCCCAACCTTGTGCTTGATCTTTATTGAAAATTAAAATATTTAGTTTTTCTATTATTATTTTTATTTTTATTATTATTTAAAACTATTTCACTTAGTTGCAGGGCAATATTTGTAGTTTTCATATAGTTCAATTACTAAAGCTATAAATAAATAAATAAATATTTACAAAATAATACAAATGAAAAAAAAAATAGAACAAAATTACTAAATATACTATTAAACTGATTATTCAATATATTAAAAACTATAGAACTAATAGAACTGTAGCTCAAACAGTAAAGCATGATGCTTGTAATGCCACAAACATGGGTTTGATTTGCATGGAATGCATGAACACAAAAAAATTCCAAATCAGCTTGCACTGCATTGATAAAAGTGTCAAATGCATAAATGTAAATCTAATTTCTGAGAGTAAAGTATGTTGCATGTACTAAACTTCATTACAGATACCACTGATACCAAGTGAAACTGACCAGGTTAAACAGGGTGCTGACATGAGACAGAGTTGGTAAATTATCACACCTTAGATGTTAATATGAAATATTTCATCTAGTTGCAAATTTTAGCCACTTAATCCCAATGCTGCATGCTGGCCTAATTGATATTAATTCTACAGTATGTGCATCAGTGTAAACACACTTCTGTGATTGTACAAATTAACAGATGATGATTCAAAATGACTTTCAGTAACAATCGACAACATGAAACTTTGCTTCAATTCATGCTAATGGAATCTGCACGTTATATGCATTAATGTGAAATTACGATGAATAATTATGTATCTGAACTCACTCTCTCTCCCTCCAGTCCTGGTGCTCCTGCAACCCCTGGGGGTCCGATGAATCCCTGAAACAGAAAAACAGACACACGTCACAGATAGATCAAAACTACTGTACATGTATACAGTATAATTTTTGAACTCCTCTTTCATCAGATTGTCCCCAAAATTTGGTCAGACATTCCTGATACCACGCTGTTCAAACGTTGTGCTCTGATTTACTATTTATACATAATGCACTAAGAAATGCAATGACAACGAACTAAAGGCAAGGCCATATCTTTGAAACGCTGTGGCTTATTGGAACAAAAATTGGTGCAACTCATCGCCTCCATTCACTGATGATACTAGAGCATTTTAGAGACAGCGCCACCTACTGGACAAGAAAAACATAATTTTTAATAAGCCATGAGCCTAAAATCTCCAACTCCACTATGATAAAATTTTTGACAAATTTTTTCTACGTTTAATGAACTGGACAGTGAACACAAATCATTCATCATTCATAAATGTTTTTGTTTGCTGTAGGTGGACAGAGCACTATATGTGCTGTTCTTCTTTCTTGTTAAGTGGGATCACATGTACTATCAGTCAAAGATGAAAGAAACAGCCCTCCTCCCATCTCTGCACATTCCTGTGCCAAGGCACACTGCCAGATGTTGAAAGCAGTTTCTGAGACAAGCAACATCTCTGAGATGCAGTAGTCAGATCTTGATTCTTGAGAACTGGGACACAACAGGCTGGAGGACTGCAATGATAAAAGATTTTGAGATGACTGCTGTACGTACATTGACACCTTTAGGTCCAGGGTTTCCCTCCGGTCCTGCCAAACCCTGCAACATTATACACATTCACATCTAAGACAAATACACACATCTTGAAACCTGCCAAAAACATGTCACGGTCATATTTATCACAAAAAAAGGAATAAAAGGAATAGAAAAGAATACAACAACAACAACAGAAATTATACTTTGCATAAAGAAATATACTGGGGAAAATTGGGACAAAATTGGTGTGGTTTTTCTGAAATTCATGTTTACATGATGTTTACAAAATGTCAAGAATTAAAAAATTTTTGTACAGCAAACTGCATCCTGTATCATCAATCTGGAGACTGTTTACTTTCATATCATGTATTCTTTTGGACTAGTGTAAAGAAAACATCTAAAACACAAGTGTTCATGTTATTGCACTTTATCTATTTGCTTCTGTAGATTTGAATTACAAACATACACTAAACTTAGCAATTTTTTTCCTATCAATATTCTGAAGGTTTTTACTCAGGAGCGTCTTTACACTGATTTATATAACTTTTCATTCCTCAAAACATGGAGAAAATATATATATTTCTGGCTGTTGATAGTATTTTCTGATTCATGGATTGATAAAAAGAGATTCATAATCCCTCTATAAAATCAAACAAGAGTTTTGAATCTGGCTTTATTCAATGTTCAGACCTATATTCTGGAAATGTACACAAATTAGTGCATGACGTAAGAAAACTAAATGCAAAACAATTATTTTAATGTACTGTGATTGATTAGCTGGGGAAGTGTGGTGGTGGCACATTTTCACAATATTCACCTTGCCTTTAAATGTTTATGCAGTGTTAATCATTGCATATGGTGTATTATTTTAAGACTACTTTTTAAAATACTTGGCAACATATAGTATACTGCACAGCACATTCTAAACAGCTGCCTGATATAAAATGTCAATTTGGAATCAAGTTTAATATTTCAAATTTAGTATCAAAATGAAGTAAAGGTATCAGAAAGCTTTCTTTGTTGTTTTTAGTGGAAATTGGTCACTGCACCTGCCTGCCAGGGTAACCTGCCACCCCAGATACACCCGGCAATCCTGGCAAACCCTGGGGAGAAAAGAAAGAAAAAGGTGAATGAGAGATGAGGGTGGCTGCCAGCGGATGAATAGAGCCACTATTGTTCCCTGTGGCATCTCTCTGTCGAAGCATCCACGGGCCGGAGCGGCTCTCCGCAGACTGACCCTGGCTGAGGTCCAGACGGCGGCTCCTCTCCGCTGCACGACTCCAGAGCAGATCATCTTTGCATTAGATGACTGCATATAAAGACTGCGTTTGTGACTGAATGAAACTTTCCATGTATTGAGTTCCAAACCTTCCGGACTCGGTTATTGAGGAGGTACAAAGGTACAACTCATAGAGCCGTCTAATGCCATGTCAAACACGCAGGCAGGGATGGAAAGAGAATTAAAGCCGATTGTATGGGCAAGATATGAACTACAGGATCGTTGCTACATGACAGGGAGATTAAATATAATGCAAAAACTTCAGGATGTCTGAAATTGATTTTCAGCTCCATCTATTGAGGAAAATCTCATAGATGTTGACAAAAAAAGATTTCATACATGCACTACATCAAAAAAGGGACAACCCTGTGTAACAGTATAAAAGATGTATCTGAACTATAAAGGAATCTATCTAAGGTGTTGCTTTATTGCTATGCAGTTGCTAAGATTATGCTTACAGGATCACTATTAAACAGAAAATTGCATCAAAGATGAAAAATAGATTTATTTCAAAGATGCTTTCTAAATAACACTCAAACTAACTTCGAATCTGAATAGTTTATTTAACAACTCATAGCTAGTAATAATGCAATGCTTGTTACTTAAAAATAGCTAATTACGTTTTTTTTTTTTTTTTTATCGTCCAATTTACCAATATGATAAGCAGTAATAATAGTGATACCAGTTAAATATGGCTAGAGGTCTGACAAACTACAGCCTCACAGCAGCTTCACGGATACTAACTACAGTTGAAAATATCAATGTGTGGACCTCACAAACGTTTCTTCTGCTCACCTGTTCTCCGGGTAGACCTGCTGGTCCTGGATAGCCTTTGGGACCCTGCAGGTGAAAAAAAAAAGAAAGCAGATAACAAACTTTTACAGAATAAAAGTCAAATAATTTTCTCATTTCCCTACAATGTTAAGAACAAGGAGAAACAGAGAGACTTGTGCTTGACGTTCTATCTCTTCCACATTTCTGGGGATTTGCCGCCTAAAGTCCCAGTGGCCTCAGATAAGACTAATCACCCCTAAGAATTTCCCCAGAACTGTCAAAAGCCTTTAAAGCTTTCCCCGTCTGACAGCTCCAGCTCCAGCCCATGAAAGAAAGACAAGTCACGACAGTGAGACGGGGAGGGGAGGCCAGAGACCCTCACCTCCAAACATTTCTTGTGTGCTGGAACTGATCAAAATCTACTGAAACACAACAATGCAATCCTAAAGTCAGTTGTGCAAATATATCTTTGAGTTGAACATGTTGATATTCAGATGCCTGATTTGATAGAGGTGCTGCTTCTGTTTGCCAGCAGGTGGCGCTGTATGTTGGACCGAGCAGGAAGTGTGGAAGTGCAAGTGTGGGCAATCCTCTGGTTTGGAAAATTCCAGGCCTTCTGATGCATCAGAGGTCACTGTGATTTACGCCTGACCTGGTCTGGACCCGCAGGACTACTTCTGTTCAAGCTCCTTAAACATTTTACTGCAAAAGCTGAGTGCTCCAGATACTAATGACCTATAAAAACAGCATTTAAACGGATCGCTTAAGTTAAGCACGCTCAAGATCAAAGACTCCGGAATTTGGCAGGAGCGAGGAGAGGTGGTTCAACAACAAATTAAAGCCAAGACAATTATATCAATTCTACTGTGGACTCTTCGCAATCAACTCATTGAGTATTTAAGATGCACTGCATTCAAGATACTCACACTGCACTGGCTTCCTGTTGATTTTAGAGTCCAATATAAAGTTTGATAGTGGTTTTTAAAGGTTTGCGTGCAGTACATTACATTTCATATCTGTTGAAGCAGCAATGTGTTGCTAGACCTCTAAGATCATCACAGAGTTGGCTTTTACATGTTCCCAGATCTAAGGTGATCGAGCCTCTTCTTTGGTAGCCCCATGTCTTTGGAAGAATCTCCCATTGTAACTTAAATCATGTGACTCATTAGACTGTTTTAAATCTATATTGAAAACATACCTTTACTCTGTGGCATACATTTGCCCCAAGCTTTTAGGACATTGATCAGTCAGTAATGGATATCGTTGTGCATTGTGTCTGTTTGAGTAAAGCACTTTGGTCATCTGGTGTCGTTTTAAATGTGCTATATTAATAAATGTTGTTTGAGTATTGTTTCACCATGAAAACGTCATATTATAGACGTAAAATCAATTGCATTCACCTATGCAAGTAAAGTAAATGTTGTGCAAGAAATGACTCGTCTTTTAGGATTGATATCCCAGCCCACAGCTCAGATGGGTTGATAAAGGAAGAAATGAAGCCTGGATGAACTTAATTTAGTCAGCTTATAAGTCTTTGGAGGCCATTTGTCTTTGGAGGCAAATCAGTGACTTCTGTCATGACTTGATCTATTCTATCAACGGTTCTGGTTTCACCTCAAGATCCCTGTGGTTTTCCCACTCTCAGATGAATCAGGCCAGGATCCACAAACCTAACCATACATATCTGCTTTTAACACTTCCCGGATTGTGAAAACTGACCTTTCAAAACCAACTAAAGGACCCCAACGCAATATAAAAGAGCTCTTTCCAACAGGCCTCCATCTCCAAAGAAAACTCAACTTGGAAAACATAAATTTTCTAAAAGTTGGACCACAATATAACAGTCTCAACTGTGCTTTGGGGATTGCAAGTGAAAATCCAATTACAATTGTCCACTATAAGCAAAACGAGCTCTGGCCAAAAATTTCTAGTCAAAACTGAAAGGACTTTACAAGGCCTTTGGTTCTCTTTACCTCACAAACCAAACAAGAGCTACTGCATATCCCTCATGACATCTCCCAACAAACTACCCTCACAAAAACGTAAGTCATAGACCTTAAATATTGCATATATACATGTTATGTGAGTGAAAACTTGCGCTAGTTGCACTTTTGAAGATACGACATTGACTGTTCATGTCACCCTGTAGAGTGCCCTTCCTCTAAAAGATGACCCTTGACCTCTGGGGGTCTCATGTTCTAATGGGGGCTCCCAGTTGATGGCGACTCCCCGAGCAAAGCCACTTATTGAAAAGTGTGAACAGACTTTCACCTGCCCCAAAAACACCACACAGGGTCTTTATTCTGGTCTGTAATCCAATCTAGCCACTGCTCAGAAGGGCCTTGCCACAGCGGTGGTGGTAACGGATACTGTATGAACACTGTATCTCACCAATACAAACATCCCATAATTCAGCCCAAACAGGCTCTCTGTCATGAGGTGGGAGAGAAGGTCTTACCTTTAGACCTGCTTCACCTTTGGGACCCTGTGGACCCAGCCGTCCTCTTTCACCCTGAAATAATAAAAGAGAAGATGCTCAGTGCTTGCCTTCATCTCCTGAAGGTCATACCTGGATGAAGAAAACAGCAGCAATTCAAGCACAAGCGATTCTGCCATTGATTACTTATCGTCCTTACATTTCAGAGACTTTCTTTCAGGGAAATCAAACATACACCCATATTTTGTATAACTTAGTGATGCAAGATTTTTGCCGATATCCGATATTTTTCAAATAATTTTGACCGATAACAGGTGATGCTACCGATATATAGTCCCTTTTGTTTTAAAACAACACCAAGTCTTTCCAGAGCAGAAATCATTTATAGTTTTTATTTTTAAAAACAAGCCAAACTTGTTTGTTTAAACTAATAAACATTATTCAAAGTGTTTTTTTTTTGTTTGTTTGTTTTTTATGAGACTACACTGAAACTTTGAAAATAGCTATTATAATATAAATCTCTGTTGTTGTTTTCTTCTTTCAGTAGCAGTAAACATTTCATTTGTAGATCTGTAGATTTAATATAAATAAATGATATAAAACAAAACAATCTTGTGATGTTAATGACGTAAATTCAAGTATATTAACGCTATTTGTGTATTTTAGTTTTTATTTTATTACAAGTAGGTCTACAGCTCCTCCAGAGTAAGTAAAACACCTGACAAGATACGCTTTGATCGATATTTGAATTAAACATGTTGCTTTATATTCACATTTTGGGAGAACAGTTTTCCCAACCATTTTCACTGTCAAGTATTGCTTTAGTTCTGTTTTCCCTGCAACAAAAAAGTCCTCTACAGATTTGATACAACGTGAGGATGAGTAAACTGAAAATGTTAATTTATAGGTGATTGTTCCCTTTAAAGACCAGAAAACCAATGAGTGATTGCTGTACTTTAATGTTTTAGGGCTGTAAAGGCAAAGAAATCTCAAAGTACCCTGAGAAAAAACGATGCTGTACACTAGTTCTTCTTTGGGGATCATTTACCTTTTCACCTGCCGGCGCTTGACCCGGGGACAGTCCAGGATCACCTTTTGCTCCCTGGGACATAAATAAAGTGCACTGTGTTAATTCAGTTTGATGTTCTACAGTACATCCCATAAAACGAGCTGTCAGCGGAAACTCAGAAGCATGTCTAAAATTCAAGAAGACGCATGCAAATCATGTTCTCCTGCGCTGACAGATTAAGGCAAGTAATAACAGTGGATCTGGAGAAATTTAAGAGGCAAAAGCTGCTTTCAACGAGTATGCAAATACAATAAACCTTAAATAAATTAGACCGTTGATATATGAACCCATTTATTCAATGCTTCATCAATCCATCCACCAATGCACCAATAATCATCCTCAATCATTTCATCCATCAATCATGTGTCGATCAACATCCATCATCCACCATTCATTGATTTATTCATTCAATCATCTGTGCAATATTGTTTATTTGCACCCCACAATACTTTTTAATGACATTTAAAAGCATCTAAATCCAAAGGGAGTCTCTGGAAGTTCACTGAAAAAAAAAAAGTCTTACGACATGGACCAAATTTAGCATGTCAATCAAACAGCTCCAAATCCATTCAGGCCCGAATGCTAGTTTTAATCCTTGACAGGAACACTATTGCTGCCAATCAACACTAGACAGCATGGATCTGACGCCTGTGAAACACCCCTTCACTAAGGCGAACCCTGCCACCATCCGCTGACCTTCGACTGAAAAACCAAAAGGAGCTACATTGAGGTCTGGATCAAACATGTCACAGCCAAACCTCTCAAACCTGTGAAGCCCATCTCATCTCATCTCATCTCATCTCTGAAGTCTTCAGAAGGGATAACAGCTCAGTCTTGTTTCTCCAGATCCCAGCAGACACATGACTCATCTGTGGGCTGCACTGAGATGCTTCACAGTTTCCACCATCGGGCTCAGATCGGCCCCCGGTGATCATATCTGCTGCCCACTCAGGTCATCTCTGAACGGACAGAGAGATGAACACTTTGTCCTAAAGCTTGATGGGAAAATCAGATTGGCGTATTTGGCACTTGGGAATTATGAAGGTCAAGCATTCAAATTAAGGAAAAAACACCATCTCTTTTGTTTCTCCAAGACAGCAAAATGGAGAGTCCTCCAGCTTCTCAGATGTTTCTGTCTGGTGATTTATACTGTGGTTTTGTCTCAAAGGCTCCTGCAGATGTCCACAACATCATTCAAAGGCCCTGGGGCTTTTAGATCTGTTAGTGGTTTTCGCCAAGAATATGTATATTGAAATTTTTTATTAATACTATTTTATTAATTTAAAGTTGTTGGGGGAATTAATTACATTATAATTAATTATCTCAATTTTATTTGTCTAGGTCATTTTAACACTTGTTCTGTTTCATTTTAAGTGATGTTTATCACATCCTTAGGGCTTCAGAAGGAATCTCCGTGTCTCAAACTGTGCTCAGATTAGACAATATAAAATATTGCATGTTAAAATAACAATGCAATTAATATATTACTAATCAAATTCACTTAAAGTAAGATTATTGATCGATATATTTGTCTCTTGATTCTCCTGAGCTGTGAATCTCGTGATCAGTGGTGACAGCGAGCGAGTGAAGAATGTGTGCAAGCCGCAGACGTCTGCTGCGGTAAATAAACCACATCCACACGGGTCTACGCTCAACGCTACCGGCCCGACAGGATTCACGAGCCTCATCACTTCCCTCCGGCTCATAATAAAACACACAGGGCTCCTGTGAAAGCGTCCAGTAAAGAGCTACACATGCTTAGTGTGACAGACGCACACAGAAACAGAGAGACAGAGAATAAGATAATAATTATAAATCTGAAATAACAATGCGTTTAACATATTTAGAGTTAAAGCCAAAAATAAAACGAAACAAAATTAAAGATGATCAAAATAGAAACTAAAACTTAAATCAAAACTATTTCAAAATATTTAAAAGCTAAAAATATCAAAAGCACATAAAAAAAATTAACCTAAACTTTAAATTACTTAAAGTAAACACTAAAAAATTATAAAGCACATCAAATAAAAAAAAATTTTTTTTGAAAAGATTTTGAAAAATAAAATAATAATATAATGTATAATATATATATAAATATATATATGTATGTATATAATATATGAATATATATTTTTTTTTATTTCAACAAAAACTATAATAATATATCAATGATATAAAAAATTAGCTTGTTAAGAATGTAAAATTAAAAAAAAGAATTATAATAATATAGTTTATAAATATACACCTGCTGCTCTGGGAACCACTGAAACTGAATAATGTATTACAAAATATTAATGAAAAGCTAAAACTAAAATAAAAATACATTTAAATTATTTTTAAAAGCAAAACTTACTAAACATTACAAAAGCATAAAAACAAACAAATAAATAAAAAATTGGCTGAAAGTATTAATATAAATGGATTAAAAAGTTTAAATAAAGATGCTGCTCTGGGAATCTCTGCGATGACGTCCATTTATTGGAGGTCAAAGTGAGTGCATCTGTTAAACCTGCAGCTCTCGCCTCCACCAGGTGTGCTTTACAATTCTCCATGCTCTGACTAACACACACACACACACACACTCACTCAAAAACACAGGTAACAGGCTCTTAATGTCGTGGCACAGATATATTTTCCTCTCCTCTCTAAAAGATCAAACTGTCAGTGTCTCCCCGACGGCTCTTTCCAGTGTTTTCCGAAGCCTTGTCATCACACACACACACACACACACACACCATAACAAACGTTTATCAGGAAGCGAGAACTGTTCAGCTTGAGAGCGGCGAGTCTGAACAGGAAGAGCGTCTCGAGCGGCCGCTGCGCTCGTGTTATAGCTCAGACTTGTTTCAGACAGGACAGACAGAGAGCCCAGGACAGGAGCTTACCTTCAGACCAGGTGAACCAGGCGGCCCGGGACTCCCGTGAGGACCAGCTGGACCCTGAGAGGAACAAAGACAGACAGTCCATGCTTCACAAACCACCCTGCATTTCAGTCATCAAGAACAGATTCTTGGAGGAAAACTGGGTGATATACTGTACATCCCATATTGATCAATATTAAATGATAATGTGCTAAAATGAAGAAACATCAGTGACATTGATAGTGATATTTCTGGTCTCTGGGTATGAAACCCATATACCATAAACCCTATACCATGTATATTTCTTTGCAAATACCCTTATCACACCCTTCAGAAAATAAAACACATCTTTCTCAGAAATATCTCAGAAATAAAATGGGTTGTGGATGATGCAGTGTCGCTATTGTAGACTAAATCAAAACCTAACATTATTGCAATTTGTTTTCATTACTTGATAAAATTAAATAAAATACAAATATTTAATTAAAAACTTTAATGAAACAAATATGAAACCCTGAAAATGAGAAATGTATCCTTAGCAACTAAATGAAATAAAACAAAAATGGATAAAACAAAAAAGCTAAATAGAAATATAAAAACTAAATTACAAAAGTGCATAATAAAATAAATAAATAAATAAAAATAAAACCTACTTTGAAATTCTTAAAGACCATGACAGTATAAATAATTTTAGTTAAATTACTTTTATAAACTTTTTTTTCATTATAAAAGTAAAAATGGTTGAGAGTGATGCAGTGTTGTTATCATTAAGTAGAATAAAACCAATGAAATGTGTTTTTGTTAATTGAAATAAAGCTGAAATAAAATGATTGGACTTTTATTTAACTTTAAAAACTTAAATGGAAATTAGAAATCCCTTGGCAGCTAATTGAAGTCAAAGTAGTATAAAAACTAAAATGACTTATCTATCTATTTGTCTGTCTGTCTGTCTGTCTGTCTGTCTGTCTGTCTATCTATCTATCTATCTATCTATCTATCTATCTATCTATCTATCTATCTATCTATCTATCTATCTCTGTCTGTCTGTCTGTCTGTCGTCTGTCTGTCGTCTGTCTGACTGTCGTCTGTCTGTCTTTCTGTCTGTCATCTGTCTGTCTATCTGTCTCTTGTCTGTCTGTCTGTCTGTTGTCTGTCTGTCGTCTGTCTGTCTGTCTGTCTGTCTGTCGTCTCTCTGTCTGTCTGTCTGTCGTCTGTCTGTCCGTCTGTCTGTCGTCTGTCTGTCTGTCTGTCTCTTGTCTATCTGTATTTTTGTCTGTCTGTCCGTCCGTCTGTCTGTCTGTCTGTCTGTCTGTCTGTCTGTCTGTCTGTCGTCTCTCTGTCTGTCTGTCTGTCGTCTGTCTGTCCGTCTGTCTGTCGTCTGTCTGTCTGTCTGTCTCTTGTCTGTCCATCCGTCCGTCCGTCCGTCTGTCTGTCATCTGTCTGTCCGTCTGTCGTCTGTCTGTCTTTATGTCTGTCATCTGTCTGTCTTTCTGTCTGTCGTCTGTCTGTCTGTCTCGTGTCTGTCTGTCTGTTGTCTGTCTGTATGTCTGTTGTCTGTCTGTCTGTCTGTCGTCTGTCTGTCTGTCTGTCTATTTGTCTCTTGTCCTCTTGTCTGTCTGTCGTCTGTCTGTCGTCTGCCGTCTTTCTGTCTGTCTGTCTGTCTGTCTGTCTGTCGTCTGTCTGTCTGTCTGTCTGTCTATTTGTCTCTTGTCCTCTTGTCTGTCTGTCGTCTGTCTGTCTGTCTGTCTGTCGTCTGCCGTCTTTCTGTCTGTCTGTCTGTCTGTCTGTCTGTCGTCTGTCTGTCTGTCTGTCTATTTGTCTCTTGTCTGTCTGTCTGTCGTCTGTCTGTCTGTCGTCTGCCGTCTGTCTGTCTGCCTGTCTGTCTGTCGTCTGTCTGTCTATTTGTCTCTTGTCTGTCTGTCGTCTGTCTGTCTGTCTGTCTGCCTGTCTGTCTGTCGTCTGTCTGTCTGTCTGTCTGTCTGTCTGTCTGTCGTCTGCCGTCTGTCTGCCTGCCTGCCTGCCTGTCTGTCTGTCTGTCTGTCTGTCTGTCTGTCGAGAAGCACTGCTGTATATTTCTGATTCCTTCTGTCTCTGATTATTCTGGGCACAAACAGCTGTGGAAAGTCTCGTGCCTCTGATTGTTTCATAATGGAAACAAAGTGAGCAAGACTGATGGATGCTGCATGAATCCCAACACAGGGGAGCAGGATTCACTCCGGGACAAAGAACCCCCGCTAATGAATGAGAGCGGAGCATCTTACCCGCAGTCCTCTCTTTCCAGGGGGGCCGGGGAGACCTGGGGGGCCGGCGGGACCCTGCAGAGACACAAAGATGAGCAGAAAATGAGAACGAAAGATCGATTCCTGCACAACTGCTTCTAAACAGCACAAGAGGGACAGTGTGATTGGAATCAAATGTCTTGTCAGACAGTGCTAACAGAATGAAAACATCCTTCCAAATATGACACTTGTAAATGCAACTATTTAGAAACAATCGCATGTCTCTACAAACCCTACACTAAAAGCTACCATCAACCTGTGCTGATGCTCGTTAGCCTTTGAGGAATGACACACAGCTGAAGCATCACTAACTAAACATCCCTGATTCGATTATAACACATGGTTTAAAAGCCTAATAAAAGGACATTAAAAACTCACAGTGACCTGCTGTCCTTTATTCATCACCAGTGAATCATTTGAGCTGGATGTTGGTGAAGCTTAAACCTTGTCAAACAGCTTCATGAGAACATGGTTTCACTAGCAAGCAAACCATCACTAACCAGTATGAGGGAAAATGTTAATTCAGAGGGCAGCTTAATCGCCGACTGATGGAACAAAGGAGTCTATGTTCATTCTCAACTAACACCTTATTTTTTTCCAGATGATTCAAACAAAACAGTTGTGTCCACAGGTGGAACCACTACAATCGCGTGTTTGATGTTTGACAACACTCGGAGACAATAGAAGGTTTAACTTTAGCACTTGCAACAACATACAGCTGACAACAATCTAGACCAGATCAACTATGTTGCCAAGCTGGCCAGTGATTGATTTGATTTGTGGTAAGGAGATGGTTAAGTGCGACAGCTGCTACAAGTGTGTTGACCAGCAACGATTTATTTTAAAAGACCAACATTTTATTTAATACTGATGTAGATTTACCTATATTGCGCACTCTTACCTCAAGGGTGCACAAGTGCTTTTCACTTTTTCTTTTTTCATTTTATGTATTAATTTAAAGGGGTCAAATGATGCGACTTAAATTGTTCCTTTCTCTTTGGAGTGTTACAAGTTGTTGGTGCAGGAAGAAGATCTGTGAATTTGCAAAGACTAAAGTCTCAAACCCAAAGAGATATTCTTTATAAAAGTTAAGAGTCAACCACACGCCCCTTTAAAACGACTCGTTCTAACACACCCCACATGTTTACATTACTCTGTGGGAAGATTTGCATAACGCCACCAAAATGTTCACACAAAGAAAGAAAGTGTAACTTTTATTCTCTTTTGCTGCCACCATGTTGTGAAGAAGTTGTGTTTCATTGAGAAAGCAAACCTACTTTTTTGACCTTCCAAGAGAGGATGATATAGCATTGGGAGCAACAATAATGTGTCCTTTATTTATTTATTTATTTTTTTACCTCAAACCAAATAAACACATTTCATTACACCAAATAAACAGAATAATGTTCTTTTTAGCTAAATCATATGACCCCTTTAAACCAGCTTTACAGAAAATAGGGTCTTAGTAGAGTTGGGCAATATAGCTTTAAAACAATTCAATAAATGCATGGTAAACAAGAGAAAATAATTAACAATGCATTTTTATAACTTATTTTTCCATTTTTCAATGTAAATATTAAATGAAAGCTTGATATAATTATTATGCATGAATAAAAATTAATTGCAAAAATATATGCATAAAAGCATGCATGAATGAGTAAATAAGTAAATGCATACATGCATGCATAAATACATTTATAAATTTATAAATTCATAAGTCTTAGGCCACCTTGTATTTTCACCTAGAGTAAATGGTTTTAAGTCAATTATTTCTGTGTTTTTCTGTAGTGTGTCAGTAATAAATATCAGTTTACATTTCTAAACATTATTTTTGCCATTAATTGTAATAATCCATTGGGGTTTTGTCTGCACAAGGTCTGATAGCAGCCAGTGCTCCACACAGAGATCTGATCTCACCATCATCAATCTGTCTGGAGTAACATGAAGAAACAGAACAAACTGAGACAGACTCCCCTTATGAAACAAAAATATATTGCAGTATATTGGAAAATATCATGTAATATATTAGGCATATATTCTTATATATATTTATTTTTTTCCAATATATTGCAATATATTGAAAGCGGCAATCATTTGTATATTTTGCAATATATTCTATAATATATGTATCATCAATATATTATTAAATGTATTCAAATATATAAAATATTAGAAAATAAAAAGGGAAAATAATATATTACAATATATCACAATATATTTTAAGAAATATATTGGTAAATATATTTTCCTTTCGTAAGGGTCAATCCAGAAGAACTGTGCCAATGTCTCCAAGACATATACATATATGTAAAGCCACACTAGACTTGTGTATGGTGTAAAATGAGAGTGGCAGCAAAGAAAATTCCCAGACATAGCTGTGTTATGACAACCATTATTCAAGACCCACATAAACAAAGCCTCACAGGTTTTGAAAACACTAGCTGTCCTCCTAATGTGTTTCTTATGTTTTTGCTGATATTGACAGAAGTGTGTAGAAACATCTGGAACAGAGGTTAGTCGTGCTTAGCCTATCAGCGAAGGCGAAATGTTTCGGGACAATGCAGCTGTGTTTAGGGCCGACAGAACACCGCCTGAACACCACAAGTGAATCTACATGTAATCAAGCCCCTGTTGAAAGAGATGCATTGGTCTACAATTGCTCTCACAAACAGTTACAACTCTAAAACCATCAAGACAGACAAGGAAAACTCCCTGAACTGGTTTAATCTCAACAGCAAGAGTGCTCTGGATAAATGACAGAATAAATTATTAAAATGTCATTAGATATTTTAAGAAACTGATTTCTGGGCTCTGGAAAGAAAAAACATAAATCTATCAGTCTCATTCATTGATTTATACCTTCAAGGCATAATTAGAGCTAGAACAGGAGAGGAAAGTGCGATGAAACACTGACTTTGGATAGTCCCAGCTGGTGAATTTACCTCCCCTAGTTCTTCCAAGACAGGAATGCACCATATCCCTCGGCCATGTGAGAGCACTTAGGGTGACATCCAACAAAAATATCAACAAAGTCATGTCTCATATTCACATATCCTCACACTAAAAACTTATGCATACACCTTAGTGTTCCACACATAGATGTGCATGCAACTGTTTGAACATGAGTAAAACATTACTGTAGAGGAGCTTTGGGGTGTCATTGTTATCCTTTCCAAATAGATCATCCAGTTTCTGGGATTCTGAGGTTCATAATGGCCTACTGACCTACACTTGATATACAACTGCGCTCCACCCTGCAGTTCTGATGTTAAGAGTTTATTACATGTACTTTGCTATATTTAGCATTTGCTCTGAGTAAATCAAGCCATATTCCCCATGCTATAAAAAGCAAGGAGAAAGAAGTCTTGCTGTGCTAACATAGCAGAGCCATAACCGAGAGCCAAACCACTGCTAATTCATGACAGGCCTATTTACCATCATACCCTCTGGCAGCACACAAATTATAAAATATATACATCGAACTTTATTTGAACTCCAAATCAGATCATTTTGTACTGTAATACCATAAGTGTAAACTGAGGTCTAAGCTAGTGCTTATAATTTTTAACCCATAGTCCCCTTGGGAAATTATTTTGGTCAGAATAAAAATGGACACTCTGGGAAATATCTTACGTCTTCTCTGTTTTCCACTACCCAACACAGGAATATTTATCCTAAGGCCAAAATAGCCCGATGTCTTTGATGGGTTGTGAAAAACACAGTTATGTAAATCGAAGTTGCACAATTGAATCTATGTACTGCAATTGAATCTTAAGTTAATCTATGTACTTCATCATTTGTGTGCTACTACAAAGAATGACGGGAAATATAGGTTCTCTAAACAGGCCTGGCATCTCATAAATGGGCTAAATAGGTAGCATTTTCTAGCACTGTTCATCAACAATCAAACCATCAACATTCACCATTACAGCTCATCTCGATGACTACCAGTGATACACCTCCGGCTCGGAAAGAAACCACAGAGTTTCCCCACAACTAATTACAACATTGTGGTGGCATTCGTGTATGCTCACCTCATAAACATGATCATCTTGACACTACTTTGAAAGCAGACTGAGTGTTTTGACATCACCTGGTTGTTTTGTTGCTATGTGTGGCAATTACAAATGGAGGCATAGATTAGCACATCAGCCATATTACATCACAAACAACTGGCGGTGACTTTAAACATGCTATTATAACCACCTGTAAGTCCGGGAGGACAAAAACAAACTATCACCTTGCTTCTAAATCACTACCTGTCACTGACAGATTATTCATTTCTTCTCTTGCCCAGAAGATGCCTGATCAAATATGACTTGCAGAAACCCAGCAAAGTGCACGCTGGCTTTCAAAGATAGAGGCATAAATTAGCCTGAACGCTTATACATTGTAATTTGGATAAATTCTCAAAAAGAGCTTTGCTCCGGCTTGCAGCGACTTGATTCTGAAGATTATGGAAGTCATTCAAAAGCACAAGAAGGATAATAAGAGAGTACTTACCGGAGGACCCGGTTCTCCTTTAGGACCAACAAATCCATCATAGTTGAAGAAATATTCGTCTTCTTCAAAACCATAGTCGTATCCATAACCCTCAGAGTATACTGTGTCGTGCCCCTCCTGGACCTGTTCCTCAGATTGGTCCACCAGGTTATAGCTGCTCTCTTCACGGTACAGGATGGTGCTGTTCACTTTAGGATTGGCCTGGAGAAGCTCTTTGTCAGAATGGTGGGGTCTACCGTCATTCCTCAAGGCCTCTTTCAAACGGCTCTGCTTGATGATGCTGATCAAGTCTGGGGTGGCCCGAGTTGCTCTGGGCTTCTTGAGAAGCGGCTGATTCTCAGTATCATTTTCACCATCAAGGGTCTTCTCTGTTGGGGGGTTGCTTGTGGAAGTCTCTGGAGTGAGGTCCAGGGATTGCACCTTGCCGAAGGTTTTTGGAGATGTGTTCATGTGCCTGGGTGTGCTGGAGTGAAACATCGGCGAGCTTGTGGTTGAAAACTGGTCAAAAAGTGCTGTGGGAATAGAGTTGGCGGAGTGGTCAACAAGAGTTTGGATAAATGTGTGTGATTCCGAAGAGCTGCGGTGGAACTTTGTGGATGGTGAAACCGATGGGAATCGGGACTCTGTGCTCCCTGACTGAGATCGGAAGGTGTCGGACAGTCTGCACTGTTTTTTAACAAAGTCGCAGTAGTGCGCTGCAGCTTGGGCCGAGGGGTAAATATCCAGCTGGCATAATGCTCCTTCAAACTGCACTGCCCTGGAGTCCATCCTTCCCACAGAGAGGCGGCCTTCAGAGCTCAGAGTCTGTGGTCGGGTCAGTGTTTCCTCGCTGTACTGCACAGCCCCACAGCGTGCTTGGAAAGATACGGAGCGTGGCCGGACCCCCACAGAGAAGGAGTGCCACTGTCCATCTTGCACATCATACTTGAAGTAGATCGATGCTTTCTCGCCTATGTAAACCACTACCCTTCCAGGCAGGAGTTGCAAGCCGAACTGCAGTCTATCCCTGCCATCACGCACACTAAAAATAAAGGCATTGTTCGCTCGCCAGGAGCTTAAACTCACTATGATAGAAAACTCCTCCACTACGCCTGCGGGGAGCAGGTCCGCTGATGGGGCCTCAATGAGGGCATCCGGTCCGAGGATAACCCCAACACCAGGGGGCAGGATGGACAGAGATGAGGCAAGGGAGGTGAGGTAAGGTGTCCCAGAAGAGTGTATGTCTCTCCGACCGGAAAGGCCCAGCTGATGAATAAGGTCTACACCTTGAGAGAAAGAAAAAGACAGTTGTAAGCAACAGGGAAGCTAAATGGGGTTTGGCTAGGTAAAAGGTTGGCTCTGCTAGGCTGTTCGAAGGGTTTTTAACATGACGCTAAAGTGTCCCAAGTTTTTTCAAACCAGTAGTATAGATAAGCGACTAGTCCATGGCTTGAATTTAAATTAGTTAAATAATTAAACTTGGCTGACAGTCAACATGAAACTATTTCTGACTTAGAGGGCCTCTATAATACAAACCACACAAATGGTATGAATATGTGCTTTGACATCCATGACATCACAAAAATTACCCATGAGCACTTGCATAGCATCTGTGGTCCAGATGAAGAGAGACAATGAGTAGAAAGCAGGGTCTCAATCCACACATCTCTTTTCTCTCTTTCACTTTCTGTGTGGATCATTCTTTTTTTCTGTCAAATGTTATTAGTCTGTGTGCATCTGACAGATGAGAAAGGAAATTTTAAGCAACTAATTTCTCATCATATCAGTTTAGTTTAGACCACGGCTCTTCAATTCCAGTCCTGAGGGGCCAGTGTCCTGGAGTCTTTAGTTCCAACCTAAATTAAACACACCTGTATGCAATTTGCAAGTAATTCTGAACACCGTGAAAGACTTGTTCCAGGGTGTTTGATAAGGTTGGATCTGAAGTCTGCAGGATATCATCCCTCCGGGACTGGAGTTGAAGAGTTTGATCTTATTTTAAGAAATTTATCTCATACTTCATTGCATATTTTGACTTGGATATACAACAAGCGTCACAAAAATTTAGGTGGAGGCTCTAGTGGAGCTTCAGGGAATGCATATTACTTACTGACATTTTTAGGACAAATTAGCTTTACCTAATCTGCTTGCTCCTAACCCAGTCATACCCAGTTACACCCATCAACTGATTAGGCTCTGGTTGTCTGGAATTTGGACTTCTGGACCACTTGAGCCACCAAACAGAATAGAAAACCTTAAATAATTTCAAGACCAACAGATAGTCCCATGCATTGGATGAGTCCATGCTGCTGTGTTGGGATACTCATGCAAACATAACAATGTTTAATAGTGCCACAGAGTTTTAGGCTTATATTTTTCAGGGAAATCAACCTACAAATGCTTTACCTGATGTTTCCGCGTATTAAGGTAGGATAGAGGCATTTTAACATGGAATATATTACACACTTTATTAAATACATTGCACAAATGACTGGGTAAGCAGTAGCAGTAGTTAAATGCTTGATTTAAACCAAACTTTCCCACATGTGCCCATTAAGTGATAAGGTAAGTGTCAGGATCTTGGTAAGGGAGGAACTCAGGTGCAGACAGGGATTCTCAAACAAAGGGTTTATTAAATACAAAAAGGGAAAACAAAAACCCACGAGGGGGAAAACACTGACTAGGGAAAGGACTAAATAACCAAACAAGACAGGGCTGACCAGATAAAGACACTAAACACTAACTATAAACAAACACTCACGGTATACAGGATACAATCACAGTCACAAGTGTGGAACACATCTGAGAAACACGCAAGTAACACAAATCACAAAGGTACAGGTACAATGAACCGACGCAAGACAGAGCACACTAGGAGATCTAAATAGGGGTACCAATCAAGACACGACAGGTGTTACAGATAGGACAATCAAGACACGACTAGGTTAACAAGGGGGGCGGGGCAAGGGAACGAGACAACACAAGCACATGGCCCAAAGACAAGGCCATGCGCTTGTACACAAAACATGGGTCTGTCATGATCCTGCCTCAAGACTAGGAAAAATCAAGGACACGAGGGCAGAATCATGACAGAACCCCTCCCTTAAGGAGCGGCTTCCAGACGCTCCTCAAGGGAACATCAAACACGGGACATGACTGACATGACAGACTGGGACACAGACACAAACCAACAAGACATGACTAATAATAACAAAGGCAAACATGAAAACACAATGGCAGGGTTAGGGTGACATAACAAAAAAAACAAACAGGGAAGGGGAGGGGGCGGGACCACAAAGTTCATGGGGGACAGACCAGGGCGGGGGGGTGGGGTAGGAATCTTAGGAGGACAGGACGAAGGCTGACGACGGGGGGTACGGGCAGGTCTGGGTGGTGAGGGGCGGGGAGGGGTCTCAGGACAACTGACAGGGGACATGACAGGAGCAGACAAGGGACGCGGGGCAACACTTACGGGACGCGGGGCAAGACTTACAGGACGCGGGGAGACGACAGCTGGACACGGGGTAACAACATCTACTGGACACGGGGCGACAACATCTACTGGACACGGGGCGACAACATCTACTGGACACGGGGCGACAACATCTACTGGACACGGGGGGGACAACATCTACTGGACACGGGGGGGACAACATCTACTGGACACGGGGGGGACAACATCTACTGGACACGGGGGGGACAACATCTACTGGACACGGGGGGACCACAGGACACGGGGCCACATCAACAGGACACGGGGAGACAACGGCTGGACATTTGGGACTTCTGGGGACAGGGTCAGGGGACAAGACAGGACTGACGGGGATTTCTAAAATTTGGACAAGACGGGACAAATAATCAGAAAATGCTTTAGCAGCTAGGACAATTGGCATCTCCTTATGAGAAGAAACCGACTGTACAAGAGTCTTTGCTGCAGAGTCGGCCGCGGCTCTCTCCTCCGCTCTCACGACTGCCGACTTGCATACAGCTTTCTTTCCCGGCTCGGGCACGCTAGCGCTCACCGCTGCTGACTCGGACACGCTCACTGCTGCTGGCTCGGGCACGCTCACTGCTGCTGGCTCGGGCACGCCAGCGCTCTCCGCTGCTGGCTCGGGCAAGCTCACCGCTGCTGGGTCGGGCACGCCAGCGCTCACCGCTGCTGGCACGGGCACGCCAGCGCTCTCCGCTGATGGCACGGGCACGCCCACCGCTGCTGGTACGGGCACGCCAGTGCTCTCCGCTGCTGGCACGGGAGGAAACGGGGTCACAGGACCGGCAGGCCCCCTCTTCCTCCTCTTCCTCCTTGGGCGCGGTGCAGAGACCACAGCTGGGTCAGAGGCGGGTTGGGGGAGTTCGGTATCTGGCAGGGCTGACTCCGACGATTCCGAGGCAGACTCCCACGATAACCGTCTCCCTCGCTTCCCGGGGAGACCGACGGGTGTGGGAGGCACCTCAGGACTCGGTGAGGGATGTGCCTGATCCCCCAGAGTGGCCACGGCCAGGATACGACCCTCTGGAAC
Organism: Carassius auratus; assembly: GCF_003368295.1. Lineage (NCBI taxonomy): Eukaryota > Metazoa > Chordata > Actinopteri > Cypriniformes > Cyprinidae > Carassius > Carassius auratus. The sequence goes on along the minus strand of NC_039265.1, from coordinate 9,596,934 downwards.
CGTTGGCAGCTGGGTAGGTGGGGACCTCTGGGGCTCCTCCTCTCGCCCGCTCGCTCCGGAACGACCTCCCCTGGTCCCCCGGAACACCACAAGGCGAGAGCCCTCAAAACAATCTAGCTGGCTGGCTGATGCCATCCAGCATTGCCTCCTGTCTGCTGAGTTCCTTTCTGGTCGGTTCATTCTGTCAGGATCTTGGTAAGGGAGGAACTCAGGTGCAGACAGGGATTCTCAAACAAAGGGTTTATTAAATACAAAAAGGGAAAACAAAAACCCACGAGGGGGAAAACACTGACTAGGGAAAGGACTAAATAACCAAACAAGACAGGGCTGACCAGATAAAGACACTAAACACTAACTATAAACAAACACTCACGGTATACAGGATACAATCACAGTCACAAGTGTGGAACACATCTGAGAAACACGTAAGTAACACAAATCACAAAGGTACAGGTACAATGAACCGACGCAAGACAGAGCACACTAGGAGATCTAAATAGGGGTACCAATCAAGACACGACAGGTGTTACAGATAGGACAATCAAGACACGACTAGGTTAACAAGGGGGGCGGGGCAAGGGAACGAGACAACACAAGCACATGGCCCAAAGACAAGGCCATGCGCTTGTACACAAAACATGGGTCTGTCATGATCCTGCCTCAAGACTAGGAAAAATCAAGGACACGAGGGCAGAATCATGACAGTAAGCTCTTGTTCTGAGTGGAGGTCAACTTATCCCAATTGAATTGGGGTTGACATTTGCCATTTCTGAACCAAACACCAAACAAAATAGCAAATGTTCAATTTCAAATGTCTTACACCAAATGCACATCATCATCCATTTTGCTGTGTTGGGCTGTTTGTACTAACAAATACTAACATACTTTTCAGGAAATTTATCTTACAAATGGTTTACCTGCTGTCTCTGTATATTAAGCTAGAATAGAAGCATTTTAACACTGAATAAATTACACACTCCAACTATAAAAACATAAAGTTATACAGGCCTGAGGGCAGCCGAGCAGATGTGTAAGGAACTACAGCAAGTATGTTTTTGAGATCAAGAGAGCAGGAACGCTTGTACTCCTGTCAGCAAACACAGACAAGCCTTTACAGAGAGTTTGAGAGTGTCCATAGAGAGATCTCTAAGGAGCTGTGCTGGAAACCAGCACTTTTATTACTAATCCATACTTTCTGCTGTTGTTTAAACATCCTCCGCTCAAACAGATGACAAGCAAAAGGCATCAACGGTGGAGGCACAAAGTTACCCTTGTTCTCTCTAGTTCTTTCTGTTCTTTGAGTTACAAGTTCAGCGCAGGCCGTTACTCTGCCTTAAAACTCTTTGTTACTTGATTCAGTGTGGACAGGATCTTGATCAACCATGAAAAAAAAGAGACTTCAAAGCTCAGGCAGCCATGTTTTTTACTGGTAGCACATGTGACCCTGTGAACTTTCACCTCTTTGGCAGTTCAAATTGAACAATGAACAGCCAAAAACTTATTTTTTGAGTGTTGCCATCATGCAGAGAAACCAGCCTGATGGTGACTGGTTGCACCAAACACATGCCATCTGGAGTACCAAACACTTTATGATAAGATTATACTACAAGTGTGTAACCTGTCTCCCAATTTTACCATGTTACCAGAGTAGACAGTTGTAGGATGAATTTTGCATTGAACTAGTAAGAAACCACATAGAAACCACACAGCAATGTGCTACAACACACTTGGCAATATAAAAATCCTTATTACAAATATATCAACACTTTTGAGTTTAGATTAATCTAGAATGTTGATAAACAAACAGTTTATTAACTAGTATAGTCATTGACCTCCAGAGTACTTTTTCCATACTATGGAAGTCCGTGGCTACCAGCAATCACTTGGCTACCAGCATTCTTCAGAATATTTGTGAATAAAACAACACTAAAAACATATTTTTAGCACACCTGCCATCCAATAATCACAATAAGCTTAGTGCTCTGTTACCTTTTATGAAACAAAGTCTCAGCTATTAAATTCTGTCAGCATTTTGAACTTTAAAGTGGCATGCTAGCAAGTTTCTGTTACAGCCACTGTTTAAATGTTTATATTTCAAAAACTGCTACAGGAACATAATTGAATCATTGAAAAATGTACTTGCATGCATTTGAAATGTTTTTATACAACTCAGTTTTTGGTGTTGATTAAACACATCTGATTAATTGAAGGGGTCTGTTATGATGCGAGGACTGTGTTTTTTCTACAATGCCTCTGTGCACAAAGGCTGCTTCTATAAAGTGGGACAGTTCCAAATTTGCAAGGACAGTCTGGCGCTTCTGACTCACAGTCTGTAAGTATGTTTAAATATTTAAAGAAATTCTCATTGATGATTCAACTTCACTGATGAGTCTTGAGCATCTAGAGTAGCAAATATGCACAACACAACGCAATGCATAAACAGAATAAGTCATTATATTCAGCAACTAGATGCCACAAATGCCTCGTTTGTAATGGGTTTTATTGGTTTTGTCTCGTTGTGCCGGGACACGGCATCACAGTATGGTGAGGGGCGTAACATTTTCGTCATGCTGTAGGTATTCAGCCAAAACAATGCACTGGATAGCACTTTTCAGAGTGAAGAGCTTCGTAAAAATCAACGTGTTTCATAAGGAGCAACAATAATGTACATAATGTTTTTCGAACCTTAAACAGCAAAAACATATTGCATTACACCAAATACACAAAATAATCTCCACCTCTTCCTCACTTCCACACTGTATCTCAGTATGTGTACAGTCTTCAGCGAGAGACAAGAGCCCTGCAGAAAGTGACCGATTAAGACTAGAGCAAGAGAAAGCAAGAGATAGAGAGTCGCTCGGAGCGCAAGAACAGACATGCCGATCCGTTTAATGAAGAGAGAGAAGCACCTTCACAAAAACCAAGAAAAATGACAGAATTCCAAGAAAAAAGCCATAACTATAGGAAATCAAATAACAATTGCAAGATATAAAATCTGAATTATGAGGGAAAAAAGTCAGAATTGAAAGATATAATGTTGCAATTATGAAAAAAGTCAAATTCTGAGATTTAAACTCAGAATTACAAGAAAAAGTCTGAACTGCAACATATAGAATTATGATCATATAAACTAATAATCATGATGAAAAACTAAGAATTATGAGTAAAAGTCAGAATTACGGGAATGTCACAATTCGAGAAAAAATGCAATTCGAGAAAAAATGCAATTCGAGAAAAAAGTCAAAATGGTCCGATTTAAACTCGTGAAAGATTTATGAGACTTTAAAAATGATGGAAAAAAATCTGAATTGCAAGATGCAAACTTAGAATTTTGAAGGGTGAAGAAAAAGGAGTATAACTTGCAATTGTTAAGATAAAAAAATTGTAACTCGGTGGTGGAAACAAGCATCCATAAAAAATCTCCAGTCTCTTTAGTTTTTGTTCTTCTTTTGTATGTTGCTTTGGCTAAAGCATCTGCTACAGTAAATGCATCAACATGAACATATGTACATGGGCAGTTTAATAAGCACTCAGTAATTCACACTGATTGCAACACATTATATATGAGAGCTGAATCATATATTATAGCTCATATAAAATCATTATTATACACAAATCTCAATTTAGTGCCTGTAAAATGTTTTATGAGTTTGCTCATTGCTCACTGCTCCATCCCTCTTCCTCTGTGTGTTTATATTTAATCTAAATAGACATTTCACACAGTCTGTTTCATATTAACAGTAAAATATGCACACTAGCAGATCAGTGTTTCTGTAGAAACAGAAATACAATCGGAAGGAAAACAAATAAAAGAACTGAAGCTCCTTCCGATTGAAATATTACAAACTGTTTACTCTGAGTATTAAACCGGAATACAAGGAAGTATTTTAACATCATCCACATGACTAAATTAAGGCAGGACTCTTGAGTCTGTGCAGAAGTTGAGAGGTCAAAGGTCAGAGGTGAGTGTACCTGGAGCTGCCGATGGCTCTTCTGCTGACAGCGGCACCACACATGTTGACAGGAGGAGGACGAGGAATCTCCTGCGGACAATCAACAACAAACACTTAAACAATCAGAACACACCAGCACACTGCATACTGCATAGTGTAAGGCTGCACGGTTTGGAGGGAAAATGGAATTGTGGGAAACTGAATCAGACCGATTTGAAACATGTAACTGCTCTGGGGTGCGTCTCCCAAAACCATAGTTGGTAACCTGTTAGCAACTTGGTAGGTAGGCAATGGGAAATTGCATTGACACCAACAAAGTTGCTAACTTAGTTTGTTTTGGGAAACGCACCCCAGATTGTGGCAGATTGATTAATGACTGACTGTAGTATATACTGCAAATCTCATGCTGTTTACTAATCGCAAGCATATATATGCAGCATACTGTTTTAAACATTTCAAACTGATTCAACTATGTTGCATTTAATTTATCAGGTTAATTCGTTTTTGCAAATTTAACTGTGGGTATGTCTTAAACAATATTTTACTCTGGAATCAGAAAAATCAACGTTTCCCTTCAAACGAATCCTGATCCCATTTTCCAGTTATTTTCTTGGTTTAATCTCTTAGTTTTGATCATTTTCTCATTGAAACACATCTATTGTAAATTGTAAAAAAGGTTTAGATATTTGTACCGCTTTATAAAACACCTTTCCGCAACACTGCACCTCGTTTTGCACATATTAAGCTTAATTGGTTGTTGAAGGCTAGTTTTGACTGAATTCCTGCCAAAACACAAACCGCTGTCAGATGTCTACATGCTTTTCAAGCGAAAATCTCCACAATCTGATCCCCATCGCCGTGACCTTCAGACCGAACTGAAAGTGAGCGCTGATGTACAGTAAAGCCATGCATGATGATGCTTGGATTGATTTGGAAAGCATCAGACGTGTTTAAGACATTCCTGGTGTACGTGAATCCCTCAGGCCTTAATTCCTGCTGGAAGCCTGTTCTCACGTGACTCGGGATCCCAGCATGTGCTCCTCAGATGTACACAATCAAACTACTCCAGGTCATGCAGTTTATAAGAGAAGCTCCTATTAAATTATACTACTTTATTACAGTAAAACCATGGTAAAACCTCACAGAGACATCACACAACATTGCACTATGAGAGAGTAAGTGTTTCTCAAACTCATGCACTTCTGCTGTTGAATGTGTGTGAGAAAGCTCAGTTTGGGAGGGCGAGACAGTATCATTCCCATGAGAAGTGAAACCCAAACGAAGTGTTTTAGGACTGTGACGGAGCGGGCTAATGGAGGTCCGTCTGGTGCCATTATAAACTGTGATTATCCTGTCGACGAGAGAAGCTGAACACAGACATGCTGTGGGTCACAGACAGTGGAGTAAGGAGTTGACAGTATTTGTATGGCTGAAATGCAAAGAACAAGATCGCTGGGTCACAAACAATTTGATGTAAAACAGTCCAGAACAGTATACCCGCTCAACTCTAGGTGGCGCTAAAGAGCACGTTTGATAAACATATCACACAGTCTATACTGAAACCAGAGGTTAAGTCTGTCAAACTAACTAACAACCCGTTTCACAATTACATTATGCTGCTTGAATAGTGCTATATTTCTTTAAAGTCAGTCTAATAATTGTTAAATATATGCAAAATGCTTGGCTTCACTTTATGTGACTTAAACATGCATAGGCTATATCTAACAAACATAAACATTTTATTTTTTAAGATTAAGTTCAATGTTTTGAATGTGAGGATCATGAAAGGAATACAAATATTAATGATCTTCCAAATAATCATATCTTTGTAAAGCAATGCTAATTTAGCTCAACTTAGCAGTGTTGTATTACTACAGTTGAGGATATTCTATATATATATATATATATATATATATATATATATTAACATTTTTTATATTTTCAGTTTCGTTTTATTTTGTTAGTTTTAGTAATTATATAGTGTTTATGTTTTTATAATTTTTTAATTCAGTTTTAGTTATTTTAGTACAGTTCATACATCAATTAAATGAAGATGTGAAATGTTATTTTTCAATTAATTTATTTATAATTATAGTTTTTTTTTTTTATTGTTGTTATTATTATTGTATTAACCCTGCAAAAGACTATTTAGACTAGTTGAAGCTAGTTTGTCCTTCAAGACTTCATGTCAGTTACCTAAAAAGAGATTTGTCTAATTTGAATCCAAAAACTAAGCCTGATTAACCCTTGACTAGCTGCTAGCTGGTTAGAATAGATGTTAAGACACACTCTTAACATGCAACTAGCTGCAAGAAACATCATCTATGCATCTTCATCCAGGACTGACAGAGAAGAATGTGGAGGAGTCAGATAAACCATCATTCATCCAGACACAGTGTGGAGATACTTCCTTCATAACTCTTAAACCAGCCCCAGGGAAGTCTATCTAGTCATCATATTTGACAAACACTAACCCCAAGAGATTTCATCCTCCACCTAATATGCTAACACCAACAAAACCTTCAAGATACATCCCTAAACAAAACTTCAACCACAATCAAAAGCACAGCTGATAAACACAATCACTTTAAACCAACATAATGGCTCTTTTATGCATTTTAACTTCTGGGCTTGTTATGTATCTCATTTGTGAACATCTGCTAGATGTTCTCAGGTCCATGAAGCACCTTCAAGGAAAACACACGATTTCAATCAACGTTACCTGCTGTTTTGTATTGGTCAGCTTGATCGTTTGGTCAAACCTGTTTGTTTTCCCACAGTTCTCTCTCTGAGAGGATGCCACCTGCATCTTTTCGAGAGGACGACGTGACGTTCCACGGCTCAAGAACAGAACAACAAAAACACAAACAAAACACGGCAGAGGAGGCCGAATCTAAACAAGAGTTTGTCTGTGTGGTTAAAACAGCAACTGTGTGTTGCTCTGATGATTCGCAGGACGTCATATTCCTCAACATCTGACTGAGAAAATGCTTTTCATAACTCTGAACATGATGAGAAATGCTAGATTTATCCATCCACAAATGTTCAAACCCTATTAAACAGGCTGTGGCCATATTATAGGTAAATCCTGACATTTGCACGGTCCCTGGATGACATGTGGCGACTGTGGAGGACAAAACTAGTTTTGAAGCAACCTAAGCGTGTTTAAATGACTATTAGCAGTGTTGAGGGTAATGCATTACAAGTAACATGGGCTACGTAAACAGATTACTTTTTCATGTAACCAGTACAGTAATGCATTGCTTTTTAAATTTACAAGATACTCAGAGTTACTTTTTCAAATATGTAGTACCATTTATTTGTTGACTGACCGCTCTCATGTTGCAATGTTGAGAGAAATCAGGAGTAAATGCATAGACGTTGTGTGCGCTGTGTGAACATGATGTTTATAATTGCGTTTCATGCTTTTTTTCATGCTACAAATCCTGTCATACGTGCACAAACGGTCAGTCACCACTTAAAAGCTATTACTAAATATTTTAGAAACATAATTTTCTGTAAAGTTGCTTTTTAACGATTTGTATTGTAAAAAGCGCTATACAAATAAACTTGAATTGAATTGCTTTTTATTGCTGAAGAATGCTGAACTTTTTTCTGCATCCTGTTCTTCATGCGATCCAGAACGGCAGCACGGCTGAAAGGGTTGTTTGAGCTGCGCCCTCTACAGGCTACAGACGTGAATTTACATTTCCTTACGCCTGGGGTTTATAAATTTCACTTTTGGTGTGAAAAGGGTTTTCACATTTGCCAAAAATATAACTTTTTTATATTAAAACAAACAAGGATGCCCAGCCCAGATTAAAAAAGTAACGTACAAGTAACATACTGTAACGGATTACTTTCCATAAAAAGTAACTATGCAACATAATTATTTACTTTTGTATTACTTTTTTTATATTGTAATGCGTTACTTTTAAAATTAACATTCCCCCACACAGGCTACTAGTGTTACAAATATTGCAACTGAACGTGACTCCCAAATAGCTTTGATATAAAACTAGATTCGGAAAGTTGCATCCACTTTTGTCGGTCATGAAAACGTTTATAAGTCAAGAAACATTCTGGTTCTTCAGAGTTTTGACCAATGAATTTCCAGATTTGACGGATTACACTGGGTTGAAGCTCATGAAAGTCATTGTCAGTGGTCAAATTTAGGTCAAGGTCCCCAAACTTTTTGGATGTTACAGTGCTAGTGCATAGTGCTACAGATATTTTAACTGACCATGTGACCTCAAATACAAACAATTCATTCAATATATGAAATAGATTATATTATATTATTATATTATTATAGATTCAGAAAGTTGCATCCACTTTTGTAGGTCAATAAACCTTTTGCCAGTCAAGACACATTCTGGCTCTTCAGTAGCTCTGCAGTTAGGAAACCAATATTCCCTGACCCTTACTGACCTATAAGTATTTAATATTAGCTTTTTGACCATAAATGTCTACAGCAGTGGGAGATAATTGACATTACAGCAACCTAAAGCAACTACTTTTCACTTTTCACTTGGACTTGACCCCTGATTGTTCATCTATCTTCAATTCTAGCAACACAAACTGCTTTACGGCTTCACAAAACAGCATGGAAGTCACTCAAAAACATCTCAACCAATCATCTTATAGGGGTGGGGCTTATGTAGATCTCTCTGATTTGCAGCGCTTACTAAATTTATGCCCGTATGGGTCCGTGCCAGAGCTAAAGCCGTGTTCTCAGCATACTGAGCAGATGCTCACGTAGCCGTGATTGTTCGCTCACTGATCGGCTGCCAATATCTGATCCTGTTGGCGTTGGTTTCTCACACCTGCAGCCAGAGCGTGACTTCATTACTAAAGCGCTGTTCTGTTGGTAACCCAGGGTTAGATTTAGATCTGGACCTTCTAAAAAGACCTGTGTATTGGAAGCTAAGCTTCTTCCCTAGCGAGACTGACTCTTTCAACAACTTAATTTCTCTGGTGAACAGCACAGTTATACAGATTCACCAGCAACAGTCCAGTCTGGAAAGTGGAAATTCATGCTGGTTTAGCTCCAGCCTTTTCTGACAAGATGAGGAGCAATACGCACACTAAACAACTGTAAAAACCCAATAAAACTGTCTCTACAAACATGGACCAAGAACAAGCTAAGAGCTCAAGTATCTATGAACATCTCTGGAGAGTAAACTGCGATGTTCCTGGTAAGTAAACAAATAATCTCTAGTTATGTAATGGAAAACTTGGGCAAAATCACAAATAAAGGCATTTCAATGGTCATAATTGCTAAATAAATCCCATCAGCATGATATAAGACCCTTCTGATCACCTTGCTGGGTTTATTTTGCAATAATGACAGCATAACTCTTCTACTGTATGTATATGATGATATGGTCAATGCTAGCAGATTCTTCTGTATGCTATAATCTCTCCTCTGTTTTGATCAGGTTCCAGTGTCGGATGAACAAAAACACTGAATTAATTAATTAAGCATGCATCAACGCTCATCTAACAAATGCAAACATGCATGCATTAGTAACAGTGGTAATGTGGTCAATCAAATCAAATTGATCAATCAAACTGATTATACTGGGTTCAGGCTCATGAGAGTATTTTTTAGTTGTCAAATTTGGTCACAATTTGGCCACACTCGCTCCAATGAGACACTCAATGCTCAACTAACAAATGCAATCATGCATGAACATTGTAATGTCAAGAATATTATTTATTCTGACTAAACAGACCATTTACATTGGGTTCTTCAAGTTAATGAAAGGGTCTTTTAACTGTTTAATCAGGTCAAGGTTCCCATGCATTTTGACCAGAGAATTGGTTCTAGTTTGGAGGATGTGCAATGACACTCAACGCTCATCTAATAAATGCAATAAAAAAGTGACTGTTGCAATGTCAAGAATATTATTTAATATGATCAAATCCCAATTGCATTGGGTTCAGACTTATGAAGTCATTTTTAGGTGTCAAATCAAATCAACGTTCACACAATTTTTGATCAATTAATTGGTTCCAGGTTGGAGGATGTGCAATGGCTCTGAACACTCAACTAACAAATGCAATAAATAAGTGACTGTTGCAATGTCAAGAATATTATTTAATATGACTGAGTCCCTCCAATTACATTGGGTTCAAGATTAAATCAGGTTTCCACACTTTTTACCCAATGAATCTCCAAGAGTTTTTTGTGATTAAACATGAACAGACACAAACGATTAAACTTAATAGTATACAAAATGTCTCCAAAAATTACAACATCTGTCATCAATTAAATGTTTTTGAGATTTATATTACTTTCCATCAGTTTAAACAAAGTTGTCTTCATATTTCCATATTTTCCATTAGAAGATCAAGCCTGTCATGATGAAACATCTCTTGAAAGCCAAAGTTTACCCCAAAATGATCATTCTGTCATCATTCCCACCCTTTCCTTCTTCCACAGAACATAAAACATGACATTTTGAAGAACAGTGGGATCCAAAGCACTGAGACATTCTTCAAAGTATCTTCTTTTTCAACAGATGAAAGAAAGAAATTACTCCAGATACAGATGGAGTAGTGAGAATTTTGAAAGAAAAAAGGGCAAGTCAGTGATGACAGAACATTGATTTTTGTATAGAAATGCTGCACTTTTTCAGTGAGAAGCCCCTAAACAACATTTACCAAGAAGTAACATGCTATCTAACATCAGCGTTTTGAGATAAACCGAGGAAGCGAGATCACAGTCAGGTGCGTATGTGTGGATTTGCTGGGATTTGACTGAGTCAGGAACGGCTGTCCAGATGTTAAAGGTCAATGCTCATCTCCATGAGGAATGTTACTGCTGTTGTGTGTCAGTTCAGGGACGGAAACTAACAGCACAGTAAAACCACTCTTATTTCACAACCACTTCAGCCAAATCAGCACTTTATCAAACCAGTTACAGTTCATACATGCATACAGTAAATCACAAAGCCTTCTCATCTGGTGCACATTTGGTCTTAAAGCAGGAGGAGTTTAACTTCGGATCAACATATGGAAAATACAGCAGATTCAAAATCCCAATTGGTTTGTGATCATCATGAAGTCTGTAATGTCAGAAGTCAATCTGGTGTTGGAGTTACAGACTGAGATTGCAGTGAAAACTACATTTAATAAGTTTGCACGAAACTCCAGCAATTATTTAGGAATGCATGTCTACTGTGCACGAGTTAAAACACTTCTGTAGTTTATATGATTAATGCACGCTATTAAATGCATCGCGATATGATCAGATCTGCTAGTTATTTTTATCATCAATATGTGTAACTAATTATCGTGTTCTCTCCTATTCTATTCTATTTATAAATATATTTATTTATTATGCTATTAATAACCTGAATGAAGCTTTGCACAGCGTTGTCTCCGAAGCCCCGGAGATTGAAAGTTACTCACGTTGTCGTTGTGGGAGAAACCTGTCCACTCCTTGTCCGTTGGGCTCCTAAATGCATTTGTATGCATTTGTCCAAGCAGCAGTTTTCAAAGCGAAAACAGAATTCCACACCACTGGCTCACGAGACCAGATCCAGCCTGATCAGCAGCGTCCGCATCTCCGCGAGCACGCGCATGCATGGAGAAGTTCACGGATCAGACCTCGGACATCGAGCGCGCTGCTGGAGACACGGGGCGATGACGGGACACGGCGGGTTTATTGAGAGAGCAGGTCAGGAGGACAGTATTAAAACGGACTGAGAGAGAAAGAGAGGGAGAGAGAGAGGGAGAGAGAGAGGGAGAGTCAGAGAGTGGCTCCGGGCTCTGAGCTCCGCATGTGTCTGGACTTGCTCGGTTCGGCGCATCTCCAGCGCTCGGTGTTGGGTTTCACTCGTTACTGCCGTGACATCATCCATCCGATCCGTCCGTTCATTTACATCCAGAAGACTCCGGAGCAGACTTTGCTTTTGGCCAAATTCAGAATAGCAATGAAGAATACATTTGCAATCAAAATAATTAGGCTACAGTCAAGCGCTAAAGATTTTAAACATCCAAATAAATAAATTGTTATGTAAAAACATGTTTATATTATTTACAGTTAAAGCATATTGAGTAAAAATTGTAATATAGAGACATGACTGTGCGAATGAAGACGAATTATATTTTATTTAGGAAATCGTTTTTAGTAGGCTACAGCTTTTTTAATACGAAGACAGATACGTGATTGTTATGGATAAAGGGATTATTTATTAATTAAGAATTCTTATTTTAATATTTTAATTAGTTTTTAATAGTTCATTATTTATTTAATAATCACTTTAATTAGACAAATGTTCCCACGAATAATAATAGTAATAATTCGATTTAATATTTCATAGAGGCCAATAAATCATGTATAACAACAACAACAACAACAACAACAACAACAATAGTAAAATCATATTTATATATTTTTTCAATACAGCACTTTAAAAATATATGGACACTTGCAAGTAAAGTCAATTTTTTTTTTTTGATAACCACTTTAATTAGACAAATAGAATCAATAACATTTTTTACATTAATAATAATAATAATAATAATAATAATAATAATAATAGTTTATATAGTTTTTCCAGTACAGAATTTTAAATGTTTTGACACTCGCAAATAAAATGAAAAATTTAAAAATTAAGGATAAAGTGATTATAAACTAAATGTGAAATAGTTTCATTGTTATTATTTCTGCACAGAACAAATTATTCTTTAAATACCCTTATATGCTAATCATAACCATATAACAACATTTGTTCACCATCCGATCAATTCCTCATGGATAAAGTCCTGCTCTATGTTGTTTTCTCATTGAATAACCCGTTTGAGAATCATTCACACTGACAATGATTTGGAGTCAAATTATATCTTGACATTAATCCAACCCTAACTGGAAACCGGGGTCTTGACCATCAGTTGCTAAAGTGTCATTCTCAATCCTCAAGAGCTCATTCACTCCGACATTTGACCTTCTGTTTGACCTCACTGTAACCTCAAACTTTACCAGATTTAGTCTGAACACAAAAATAGCTCCATCCTCTTAGAAACCCAAGAGGAACAGCTACACCTTCACACACATCCACTGATTCACAGCATGATTAAAACTGGAACAAAGGGGGCTGTTCACACCCGCTGTGTTCATGCAATCAAAAACAGCTACAAAGATACAAGAAGACTATTTTAAGATGCATTTTTAAATGTTATACTAATTTCACCTTGACAAAGCAAGTCTAGACAGTATTAGTTACTGTCAAAAGTAACTGTGTTACTAATAACGCGTTACTGCCCAACACTGGACAAACTCAAATGATTCGCGAACCCGCTTTGAACTCCCGAATTGACTCAAATGATTCGCGAACACGCTCCGAACTCCCGAACTTATTAAAATGATTCACGCTCCGAACTCCCGAACTGACTCAAATGATTCATGCTCCGAACTCCCAAACGGACTCAAATGATTCGCCACCACGCGAATCATGACTCAAATGATTCGCGATCCCCAAACTGACTCAAATGATTCGCGAACCCGCTACGAACTCCCGATCTGATTCAAATGATTAGCCAACCTGCTCCAAACTTCCAAACTGACTCAAATGATTCGCGAACCCCCGGAATGATTCAAATTAATCACGCTCCGAACTTCCAAACTGACTCAAATGATTCGCGACCCGCTTCGAACTCCCAAACTGACTCAAATGATTCGCGACTCCCGAGCTGACTCAAATGATTCGCGAACACGCTCCGAACTCCCGAACTGATTAAAATGATTCACGCTACGAACTCCCGAACTGACTCAAATGATTCACGCTATGAACTCCCAATCTGAATCAAATGATTCACAATCTGAAGTTCCCATCCAAATCAAATGACACCGCCAGCGCTACCATTGGCTTAGTTCCTTAATTTCATAACATTTACTGAAATTAAGCTACGAAAAGTATGTTGTTAACAAATAAAATATCAATATTTCAACTGTTAACATGCGCTGTGTTCATGCATTCAAAAACACTCAAACAATCACTCTTAACTCCCCTGCACACACAACAACATGATTCAAAATGGGGGCCAGATTCACAAAAAAATTCCAAATAAAGAAGTTTAACGCAAATTTGCTGAAATGTGCTCATCCTCAGGCCATCCAAGAAGTACTGTAGATGAGTTTGTTTCTTTGTCAGATTTAAAGAAATGTAGCATTGCATCACTCACTCTCCAATGAATGTGAATGGGTGCCGTTAAAATGAAAGAACTAAAAAGCTGATAAAAACATAACAATAATCCACTAGTAATGCACACCACTCCAGTCCACCAGTTTACATCTGGAGAAGACAAAAGCTGTGTGTTTCTAAGAAACAAATCAATAATTAAGATGTTTTTTAACGTTACAGGTTTATTCAAAGTTGAAGTCCACAATGCATACTGACGCTTTCTCCAGTGAAAAAGTGTTCTGGTCTGAATCAGGAGAAAAATCTGCACAGATCTTTTGGAAGAGATTTTGATGTGAGATATGACCAGAGATGCACATTTTCACTGCAGGAAGAGTAATCATGGATTATGGACTAGTTTAGATGGAGTTTAAGTGAGAAACTTCTAAAATGGAGAATGAAGCTGAAAGCAATGCTTTAACTAAAGCCACAATGATGGATTTGTTCCTTGCAAACATGCAGCTTTTGTCTTCTCCAGATGTTAACTGATGGACTGGAGTGATGTGGATTACTTGTAGATCACTGTGATGTTTTTTATCAGCACTTTGGACTCTCATTCTGACGGCACCCATTCACTACTGAGGATTCATTGGTGAGCAAGTGATGCAATGCTACTTTTTTCCAAACCTGCTGAAGAAATTTCAGTTTTGGGTGAACTGTTCTTTAAGATACCGTTAAGATACTGAAACTGTTTAAAACTCCCAAAGGTGGTTAGTTAGTCTTCTAGCCTTGGTAATCTGGTTGTGACGTCTGATTTATGGTTTCTGTGAGACCAGCTAAAACACTTAAGCTTGATTTAAGATGTTAACAAAGAATTAAAACAAAATCCCAATATATTACACCTACAGCTTGTTAATTTGGCTATAACAATATAAATGTTAACAATGCTAATGTACAGTGACTGTTGCTTTGCAACCAGTTCCAATGAATCTGTCTTTTAATATTTTTAAATGGCACATTATCTGGCTTATGTAAATGATCATATGCTATAAACTAACATGCAGAGCACTGGCATAAACACCACATGTGGAGCTCCATTAAAGCCAAACACTGGTGGTCCTCAACAAACCTCATGGGAGCCGATAAGAGATCGAATGAGCTGGAAATCTGTTTTGTTTATATCACGGTTAAATCGTGTGCTAAATATGTGTGTGTTTTGTGTTTAAAGATGTGAGCAGTTTTCACTCACAGGAAAGCACTGCTACAGCTTTTAACATTGCAAACAAACATTAATGTGCACAAACAAGAGTTCAGTTCTTCTTTAAAGGGTTAAATCACCCAAACAGGAACATTCTAGTACGACTTTCTCTTTTCTGCAGAGCACAAAAGAAGATATTTTCTGAAATATTCCAGAATAAATTCTAATTTGTGCTTCAACAGAAGAAGAAAAAATCACACAGGAGTGACATGATGATGACAGAATGATGATTTTTGGATGATTTATACTTTTAAATTAAGGACTCAATTGATTACAAGCAAATATTATGCTAAAATGGTACAACAGCAATGCAACTGCAATAGACTACTAGCCCACTTGGTTTTGAAGTCTGTGTTTTTTGGTTGTTTTGCTGATGTTTTACTAATCAATGTACATAAACACATCATGGTCTACAGTATGCTTCCAAAGATACTTCATGAAACTCACCTGCAAAGCTCCCTGAACAACGATGTGCAAGTGCACCTAGAGCTGCTTTAAACGCAAAGGACGCTCAGACAAATGTTGATTCAATTTACTTAACAGAAGTTAATTGATAAAGAAAATCTATTTATGACATTATTTTTGACAACATCCTTGTTTTCCAGCATTTTTACACAAGTGCCTACAACTTTTCACATACTGTAGCTTTGCAGGTTTCTTGAAGCATTTCGGAGACGTTGGCACAGTTCTTCTGGATTGAGTCTGTCTCAGTTTGTTCTGTTTCTTCATGTTATTCCAGACAGACTGATGATGATCAGATCAGATCTCTGTGTGGAGCATAAAAATCTCACTGGATTATTGGCAAAATTAATGTTTAGAAATGTGAACTGATATTTCCTACTGACACACTAAAGCAAGAGATCGAAATAACTGACTTAAAACCCTTTTTTTGTGAAATACTAGCCTTCTAATAATTTTGGCCACTTCTGTATATATTGAATTGTTTAGTAGTCGCTGGATTACTAAATGGTCCCTAGCACCCCATCTAAAGTCTATGCCCTTGATTATGATTGATGATGACCTGTAGTCCTTCTGTAATTTTTCTCCCTGAAAGTACAAAAGATGAGCAGCCGCTGGAAGCGCTTTGCATTGCACATGTCGGAGTCTTTAGTCTTTTTTGGCGCGTGCCACCCCACTGACGTAAACGCCTCTACAGTGCCTGCTGCTTTGAAGTGGAAGTGGAATAATAAAGGTCCGATTCATAATGACCCCAGATGTGTATTAATGAGTCCGTCATGGATGCTGCTATAGAATGACAGGCTGAAGTCATTACTGTCCCAGCCCTCCTGCTGTACCCCAGACTTCCTGTCCATCGGGAACATATGGGGCGTCCCAACGCTGGCTTTCCATTACAGATCCGGTCCGGTGCTGGTAGGAGAAAAGCATAAGGATGCTGGTAAACACTGAGGAACAAGCTGGTTTAAGACGGTCCAGTTTGCATCTTAAGCTGGATGTTCCAACAGGAAAATGCTGATGATTATATATCACACTGATTTAAATCCAGTGGTTTCCGTCACATCTGTTCTTCACATTACCGTACTGTGATGAGAACTGCAGAGGGTCAACTTCCTCTCTGTGCAGGAAAAAGCACCTCAGCAAATAATAAAAAAAAAAAAGGTTTTCCTTTTGTTACAGTTTGAGCCGAGATCTGGGAATCCCACAGAGACTCTGTAAATCCCAAATTATCCCAGATGAGATGAGAAGAGAGATCGTGTGACTAGCACCTTACAAAGTATTAAAAACCATAAAAACGCAAGATACATTTACTTCAGTAGCAGCATGAGTTTGTTTCATGGGAAAAGAGTCGGAGAAATGTAGCATCAGTGTCTCACCAATGGATGCTCTGCAGTGAATGGGTGCCGTCAGAATGAGAGCTGATAAACACATCACAATAATCCACAGCACTCCAGTCCATCAGTGAACATCTGGAGAAGATGAAACAAACCTTACAGTTTTTTTAATAAAAACATAATTAACCAAGTAAAATCAACAAAGTACGTTTGTGAAACACATATTTACTATAAACATTTTTTACGTCTGTTATGAATGAACGAATACAGACCAGAGACAGAGAAGAGAGAGAAAGAAAGAGTAATGTATGTGTTTGTGCTTTACACACTATTTCTCCGTGTACTGTCTGGAGCGACAGCTGAAGGTCTCTGGATAATGTGGCACGTCAGAGAACACACTTTGATGGCTTTACCTGCCTGGATAAAGGTGAATCGCTTTATTTCTCTGGTCTTTTGAAAGCAGGACATCTGCTCACAGGCAGATGAGAAACACTTTGAAACACTCACCCTTGAATCTCTCGGACTGTTTTCCAGTGAAGGTGGATTTAAATACCATCTGTCTCTTTCCCAGAACATCCTACTTAAGTCAATCCGAGAACATACAGTTTTCCGTCCTCCAACAGATTCACTGTACACGGCAAAGCTGCACCAATATAACTGTCACTGGCCAATCAGGTGCCGAGCTGTAAAAGTCAAGAGAAACAAAGTTAAAAGCTCTTGAGTCGCTCATTAAACTTAATTTATATGAGAAAATACATTCTGAGTTCAGCATGATGGGAACAATCAAGAAACTCAAATGTCTTCTGCTCGTCTGATATTTATAAACTGATATTTATTAAAAAAAATGTGCGTTTTGTGGCTTTTAGTTTATGTGCATTAGCTTTGAGCTCACCTATATGCTAACGGACTCACAAAAGTAAAGGTTGCAGGTCATAAAATAAAGTAATGGATCCTCTAAATAAAATAATAAAATAATATTTGCCCCCCCCCCCCCCCCCCCCAAAAAAGTACTCAATTTTATATATTATTTTAATACTAAAAATATATTCAAACTCAAAACTCCCTTTTCAAAAAACAAAAAAATTGTAGTAAATATTTTACATTTTTAATATTCAATATATATTTAAAATATCAATGTACAATTCAAAAAAGTATATATATATATATATATATATATATATATATATATATATATATATATATATATATATATATATATATATACATACATATATATTTGTAGATATATTTGAAAAACATTTTACATTTATATATATATATATATATATATATATATATATATATATATATATATATATATATATATATATATATATATATATATATATATATATATACTGATGTATCCACTGATGTATTGTTGTATCTTTTTTGTACCCAACTCCAGCATATTTTTCAAAAGCTCTTAAAAACATTATCAAAAAAAAAAATATATGTATTATTAAGATTTGTTTTATTTAAATATTTAGTATGACCAACTCGACCAATCGTTCATTAAAAATATTAGATCTAATGTGTGTTTGATTCTTTTTTATATATATTTTTTAAAAACCCTAAAATGTCACATTTCAAATCTATTAATGGTTGGTCGCGAACAGGCTCCGAAGTGCCGATCTGAATCAACCGAGTCGCGAACAGGCTCCGAAGTGCCAATCTGAATCAACCGAGTCGCGCACAGACTCCGAAGTGCCGAACTGAATCAACCGAGTCGCGAACAGACTCCGAAGTGCCGATCTGAATCAACCGAGTCGCGAACAGGCTCCGAAGTGCCGAACTGAATCAACCGAGTCGCGAACAGGCTCCGAAGTGCCGAACTGAATCAACCGAGTCGCGAACAGGCTCCGAAGTGCCGATCTGAATCAACCGAGTCGCGAACAGGCTCCGAAGTGCCGATCTGAATCAACAGAGTCGCGAACAGGCTCCGAAGTGCCGATCTGAATCAACCGTGTCGCGAACAGGCTCCGAAGTGCCGATCTGAATCAACCGAGTCGCGAACAGGCTCCGAAGTGCCGATCTGAATCAACCGTGTCGCGAACAGGCTCCGAAGTGCCGATCTGAATCAACCGAGTCGCGAACAGGCTCCGAAGTGCCGATCTGAATCTGCGTTTTGTGGCTTTTAGTTCATGTGCATTAGCTTAAGTAAAGGTTGCAGGTCATAAAATAAAGTAATGGATCCTCTAAATAAAATAATAAAATAATATTTGCCCCCCCCCCCAAAAAAAGTACTAAATTTTATATATTATTTTAATACTAAAAATATATTCAAACTCAAAACTCCCTTTTCAAAAAACAAAAAAATTGTAGTAAATATTTTACATTTTTAATATTCAATATATTTTTAAAATATCAATGTACAATTCAAAAAAGTATATATATATATATATATATATATATATATATATATATATATATATATATATATATATATACATTAAAACACATGTAAAAAAGGTAATATTTTAACAAATTAATTTAAATTTATACATATATATATATATATATATATATATATATATATATATATATATATATATATATATATATATATATATATATATATATATATATATATATATATATATATATATATATATATATATATATTTGTAGATATATTTGAAAAACATTTTAAATTTATATATATATATATATATATATATATATATATATATATATATATATATATATATAAATTTAAATTAATTTGTTAAAATATTACCTTTTTTACATGTGTTTTAATGTTTAAAAATAATAAAAAAATATGTAATATATTTAATATATAACTCAAACCTGCTTTTTAAAAACTAAATCTTGAAAAACATTTGCAAACTAAAATCAATAAATAAATATCGTTGTATCCACTGATGTATTGTTGTATCTTTTTTTGTACCCAACTCCAGCATATTTTTCAAAAGCTCTTAAAAAAATTATCAAAAAAAAAAAAAAATGTATTATTAAGATTTGTTTTATTTAAATATTTAGTATGACCAACTCGACCAATCGTTCATTAAAAATATTAGATCTAATGTGTGTTTGATTCTTTTTTATATATATTTTTTAAAAACCGTAAAATGTCACATTTCAAATCTATTAATGGTTGGTAGTTCGGCCTCAAAAATGCCACTCAAATAAAACATATCAATATTTTAAAAGTTTCATAGAAAGTTTCACCCTTAGTCACCCTGAACATTAATCTGAGATCCAAGAAAGTTAAGTATTAAAACAGACACACTCCACATTTAAGTGAAGGCCTATTCCCTTCTCTCTACAACAAGTCTGTTATCTTGAGATTATCTCATCTGCAAACCATTACAACCCAGATCATGTAACTCGCTCTACTTTAGTTAATTGCCATCAGCTGAGCATGAGAACGAGCTCTGTTTTTATAGTAGACTGTACACGGATCTAAAGGCCAAAGCGCTCTCATGAAGACCTGTAAGTAAATACTCGTCTGGTCTTTGAAGAGCTAATTGTGTGAGATTGACCTCGATCAGAGAATATTAATAGTGATTTTGGACTTCACGACCACTCTGGAGTGTCAAGAGGGAAACTGAAGTAGGAAACAACCAGATTAAATGCAGAAAAAAGCAG
This sequence comes from Carassius auratus, assembly GCF_003368295.1. Taxonomy (NCBI): domain Eukaryota; kingdom Metazoa; phylum Chordata; class Actinopteri; order Cypriniformes; family Cyprinidae; genus Carassius; species Carassius auratus. Next base: position 9,576,191 of record NC_039265.1, on the reverse strand, counting down.
AGCGTTTCTTCTTATCATTCAGAGCCAGCTCTCAGACACGTCATCACGTCATTTTAATTACAATCACAAGAACAGCGAATGAGTAAAGTTTGTAAACAAACTTTAACGTTGGCTTGATTGCTTGAAATAACTTTGAAAAACGTGAAGTTTAAAGATTTTACTCAAAGTCAATAACGTTATAGGACATCGCTAAAATGTTTAAGTAAATTGCTAACATGCTGATAACTTTTAGCACATTGGTAGAATGATTTAACATGTATTAGCATGCTTATAACATGTTTTAACACATTAAAAAGCTTTTTTTTTATTAACAGCACTAGTTTTAATATGTTGTTACCATGCTTTAACACAGTGTTGACATGATTAATGCATTGCTAGCATGATTTAACATTTTTTAGCATTTCGCTTATATGATTAGCACATTCGTTGTCCGAGGATAGTTGCTTTGTCAAGCCAACATGAGTACTTTCTTTGATTTTATATGAAGAATAAGCAGCACGGATCTGATGACAATATCAAAAAACAGATTATTAGTGATGAAAAGAGACAAAACAAGAAGAGATGTTGAGAACATTGGGGGAGAAACACAGTTGACTTTCATTTCATGTATGTGTTTGGTCCATTGGTTTTCACAAAGACAGTCACACGCTCTGGAAGAAAGAAGAGCTTTAGTGAAGCAACAACAACATGAAAGTAAAGAGCTCGTCTACTAGAGTACAGACTCACAAAGCCATGTCTCGTGTCAAGGGTTCAATTCCCAAGGAACACATGCTAATAAATGCACTGTAAGTCACTTCGGATAAAAGCATCTGCCAAAGCAATCCATGTAAATGTAGGTTTCCCTTTCGTGGCTGGAGAGATTAAATGTTCCCAGTGACGTTTCACTCAAACATCAACTCAGATATTCCTCCTCAAAGTTGTCAGATCTGGAGAAAAGAATAAAAACACAAGGGTGTCAAGTACAATAACTAAGAGTTCATATATAGATCCCAAATTATGTCTTCTAAGATCTCAGGAAAAAAAATCTTTAAAAAATTTTTGAGGCAAATTTGAGCAAGGATTGAGAGTTTAAACTAATAGTAAAACAGCTTTTTAAGTGAATGAGGGTGATGGTTTTCTTGAAGCTGCTGCATCAGCTGCTCAGTTAAATTAAGATCTTTATCACGCTCATTAAAGACGCTTGTTAACCGTGATTCATAGATGACCCCAAACCAGCAGCAGTGGGAATCTGAGCAGGACGTGACCTCGATCTGCTGAATCATCACAACGTCTAAACTACTGAATCAGCACAGATCCTTTTACTGGAAAGCTCTCAGCCATTCTCATGATGCCCAGATGGAGACTTTACATCGGAGAGAACAAGTGCTTTTGTCATCCAGATTTAGAGTGACACTCCAACCCTTACACTCTTAAAAATACATTGTTTTTGTAGTGATTCCTTAGAACCTTTTTTGGTTTGATAATTTAAATAACCTTTGTTCACTATAAATAAACTTTTGTGTTTCATGGAGCCACTAATGCCAATAAAGAACCTTTATTTTTAAAAGTGTAAGAAATATCTCACTGACTGCGATAACATGAAACGGTGAAGAGGTGCATTTAGCTTCGAAGATTTCCCTTCTGGGAAAAAAGTATTTTATAACCTCACATGAGTATCAGAAGAGATCTCAACAACGTCTCAAACTCTGCTCTTAAATTTGTAGCTTTGTGACATCTATTTGCATTCATGGGATTTTATCCCCTCAGGTACACTCTGAAGACTCTCTGAACAATGAAGTGATGGTCAAGTTCAGGAAGGATCACCCCAGGAAAGAGATCACACTCCTCTGTCAGCGCTCACACCGCACTTAAAACCACTCGGAGACATTTCACACGTCTACTGATAAGTGAAGGCCAACTCACTTCCACTTTATTAGTGTAGCAGTAGTGTAGCCAGAAAAGAGACTCTGGGTGTGCATATGAAAATCTGGGTGTGCCACATTTATTGTCAGATTACTGTGCAAAATTATGGGATAGTATTTTTGTCACACTGCTTCCGTCCAACCATACTCCTAGTGTTAATTTGCAGGTCGTGTCAAAATGTAGTTAATTGTTAAATGTAATAATTTTCTTCAAAAATGCGATCATTTTGAACTTTTAGCTATTTCATTTTGTTTATTTTTCATTACAATTTATTCACTTTAAATACATTATAATACATAATTATATTAAAATGAATTGTAGTTGCTCAATATAGATCTTATATTTGCGCGCGTGCCGAGGCGCAGGTTTGCGCGCTTCGGATGAGCGCATGCACAAATCTTCTCACTGCGCGCGTGAACTCGCTGCCTCTGGCTCTTAAAATGTTTAAACTGACAAAGCTTAAATGAGTTTAGTTTACACAGATATCAGCACCCAGGTGATGACGGAATAAATTACTGCTCATATACAGCATTTGTCCAGGATTTTTTTTTCTTTTTCTCATGTTTTTGTAATGTCTGGGAAGCCAGAATGCGCATGCATCAACAGAAACATTTATTAGCTGACACCTGTTTTTTTACGTGCCATTTATAGCAAGCCATATTACAGATGATATTACAGATGCTTTGTCAGATTTAAGTTGAAGCGCGTGCCGAACCGTGTGTGGTGAACCGAACGGGCGAACCGTGCCATCCCTATTACCTCAATAATCAATCAATTACAGGCCTAAAACAATCATGCCCGAGCAGACGGATATTAGTACATCTCATCACACCGTCACCCGCGTCTAAATCAGTTGTATGGTCTGGTTTTCAGTCTAAAACAGTTGTGTCAAGTAGGCTATAAATGTCTCGTCTGTTTCGGGAGGTGCGCGCGCAGTCCGCGGAGGCTCGCACCTCCCAACTCGCACCGGAGACTCGCACCTTTTTTCTCGATCTGAATCAACCGTGTCGCGAACAGGCTCCGAAGTGCCGATCTGAATCAACCGAGTCGCGAACAAAAAAAAAAATATTCTAAGTAAACAATAGCCCAAGTTTAGTAAACATTTTTTATTGAGACTATAAAAAATAATTCTGCATCTATTTTTAGGTGATTTAGAGTATCTACAGATTCCCTCATACAAAACCAACTTCTCTTATTAAAACCACAAAATATTTACCACCGCTCCATATGGGATTCTTGGCCGCTTTACTGTTACATCACTGTCAAATGTTCAAGGATTGGTTGAAATCACCAGCTGATGTAGCAGTCTAAACACTCAAAGTATGAATTCAAAAAATATTTTAGCAAAATGAGACAATGCATTAAAAGAAATGAAAGACTTACACAAAACATTCATCGGATATCCCATATTTCACTTTCTTTATCATTTTTATTTGGTGATGTTCATTTATTTCTCCGTACAGCATATTTAGCCATTATTAACACAATATTTGATACATATTTGCTTAGAATTTCACAAACAATTAAAAGAAATGCCAAATAAAAATGAAATTTTGAGATAGATATCTATTTTTAGTGTACTCACCCTAATCTCGTTCCAAACATACTGTATTTTATCTGTGAAACATGAAATATTAAGGCCCTTTTCTTACAACAAAAGTCCATAATGATCAAGAGATGTTTGTCAAGAGATAAATAAACAAAATAGCACAATAAAAGCACCATTACTGTAGTCCATGAGACTTTATATTCTAAGTCTTGTGAAGGAATGATATACTGTATGAACAAACCCCTCAATAAAAACCTTCAGAGAATAAGTTTCACGAATAAGTTTGGTGCATGAATGTGCTGCTGAAGTGGAGGAGAAAACTTTTAAAGAAATGTACTGCATTGAAATCTACAAACGCAAATAGATAAAGTGCAATAAAATAAACATGTTTCCTTTCCACTACAGTTATGGAAGTAAAATATCCCAAAATCTCACAATTGACCAGTGCATGATGGAGGTGGGTGTTGGGAGAAGAAGTGTCTTGCCTTAAATCATAAAAATGCAGAAATGCAGAGCACGTTTATAAAACTAACCAATGTACTAACCTCCTCCAGCTCGACTTGTGTGGTATAAAGTCAGGATTATTTGAAGGTTTTTATCTTCTCACCTGTGGTCTGTATGGAATGAGCTCATGACAGTAAACACACCAAACAAAAAACATCAGGCTCTGGAAGAAATTAGGAGAAGCTAGACTAAAACAATTCTGGAGAGGAGGAAGTGTGCATTTGCATCCACCATGCAATGCTCCTGCTGAACTGAACACTTCCAGAAGTAGAAACAGTGAGATGCAGACGGCTCTCACATCTTCTCCACTAATTTCTTTGAGAAATCTGCAGTGATACAGGTAGTGGGAAAAGGTTTAAATTAGCTAAAGTAATTGCTCGTGCAATGCTGTTTAAAGGTTTCAACATGAGTTGAACAGTTATTCAGAAAAACGATCAAATTACCTAAATGAATAGTAATTCAAGCCCTTTACTTGGGACCAGTAAAAAATATGCAAATCAAGATTTTTAACACAACAAATCATGAATAAAATCACTTTATCTATTACTGTTACATTTGGTTGGTTGTTGTTTTTTTTTACCCTTCTGTTGTGTTTGTCAGTTTGACCAAAATAGTTTGTTTTTGTTTGTTTTTTGAGTGAAAATTGGCTGAACTATATTGTATTAATTCCTAGAATTTGACTCTCTTATCTATGGTGATAAATGTGCATTAACATTTACAATAAGTTAATCTGTACAAATGTTGGTGACATCTGAAATGTATTTTAGCTTGGCAAAAACTAAAACATGAAATTTAGGCTCAAAGTTTACAAAAAATTGAAGTCATGTCTTCTGGATCATCCAGGGAAGCTTTGCTGTTTCCTGATATATTTAAGTTTTAAAAAGTCTGTGAAAGGACGTTTTGGCAGTTAGTTTTATTTATTTATTTATTTATTGGGTCTCAATTACTAGTCACAGCATTGGAAATAACTGTGAGTAACCCATTTTTAACTTCACAAGGGTTTAAGAACCAGGGGTAAAAACACCAAGAACATAATTTTGACTTAATTGTAATCATGAAGACGAAATATTATATAAAATGTTTAATAGTCTGACAAAAATTGTATTGAGTACAATAGAGTTAACAAACATTTATGCTTAAGAATGAAAAATAAAAGCACATCTTCTAAAACCTATGTGTAAGTGATAATTTCAGGACTGTGTTTGCCATTTAAACTTCTAAAGTGAAGAATGTGGGTGTCATTATTATGATCCAGAGACCTAAGACAGACATAAAAGCAATGTTTTTACATGCATGCATCATCGTCTCGTTGTTAAAAATGGCATTAACAAAACACTTTGCAACTGATTTACTTATAAAATCCTTTACGCAATGCACCAAAGTCAAATTCTTAATTGCCATGACCGAGATCTTGTTTCGATTTAAATGTTATCATGCTGAAATGTTTCCCAACAGCCAAAGTGGCCAATTATCTTAGTAAAAGTGTCCTGTTGTTGCTCGATCTTTCTCACGTCATCCATTATTCAACAGTTGCTGTTTTTGGACCGAGTTGAACGGCACAAATATAGCCTTGTGTTTGCGGGATTCATAATCCCAGAGGCTTTAAAAGCTGTTTATTGTGTTTACTACGATGACATATTTCAATAGTTAAATTGTAGACACCCACAGAACTTTCCGTCCAACAAAAGCGATGTCAGAAGGATTTTCCACTCTGATGTTACTTGTCAATACAGTATGAACTGTTTGCTGGCTTAGTGAACTGACATATTGTTCCTTTTAAAGACTCGGCTCATATTTGGCCTGGTTTAACTCTGCTGATCTCAGCGCAAGCTGCTGAAAGCTGTGCGACAGGCACTGTGTAAAGACTGAAGACGACATGGGCATATTCTGGGCTTTAACAGACAGCTGGAGACGACACAACATGCCTGAAATCATTCACAGGTTCAGCGTTAGAACAGAAGAAACATCTTTTTCAACCTCAAGTGTGTGAGATTCTCTTCTGAGAATCCCTATAGTTCCCATGTGCGATCTAGAAAGATTTCTCTCCATTGCCTTTTAGCCAAAGAAGCATTACTGCACATAATAAAGAACATCAGCAGATAAAAATAGCTTCTCTGTAATGCAAAGTGTTTTGAGATGTTCAGCTTTTGATTGGCTGCCAGGCAATAAAACCTGAACGGACTTTTAAGATCAGTTTAAATATATATATATATGGTCTGTTTTGATAATATGTATTTGGGGTCAGTGAGATTAATCAGCAAGGACACGTTAAACTGATCAAAATTACAATAAAAATATTTTCCATTTCAAATAAATGCTGTTCTTTTCAACTTTATTTTTTTTTAAAATAACCACACAGAAAAAAATTATAAATGCAACACTTTTGTTTTTGCACCAATTTATCATGAACCGAACTCAAAGATCTAAGACTTTTTCTATGTACACAAAAGGCCTATTTCTCTTAAATATTGTTCACAAACCTGTCTAAATCTGGGTTCGTGAGCACTTCTCCATCCACCTCACATGTGTGGCATATCAAGATGCTGATTAGACTGCATGATTATCGCACAGGTGTGTCTTAGTCTGGCCACTCTAAAATGTTTTATCACTCACCACAATGCCACAGATGTCACAAGTTTTGAGGAAGCACCCAATTGACATGCTGACTGCAGGAATGTCCACCAGAGTTGTTGCCTGTGAATTCAATGTTCATTTATCTACCATCAGCCATCTCCAAAGACGTTTCAGAGAATTTGGCAGTACATCCTAGGTGGGGATCGAACACAGATCTGTTGGGTCCAAAGTTAATGGATTGAGCTAACTCCCCACTAAATGAATCCAAGAGCAGGGATGATCAAAGGGCCAGGAGTCGTGGGTCTTCAACAAGACAAAACTTTACTAATAAAAGGTGCAACAAAACAAGAGAAGCTGTGCTTCCAAAAACTGTACAAAGAAAAATAGACACAAGGGTCCAAAGACTTAAACTTAACTTTGACAGACTTAGCTTGCAACAGGTAACATAGGCTCAAGACTGAACAATAAGGCATGGCACAAACACACTTAAATAGGGCAAGACACAGGTGTGAGGCATCAGGCATAATGAGGTGTATTGTTTAGCAGGAGTCTGGTGAGGGTCGCCACCTGCCGACCAGGAGGAAAATAGCAGTCCTGTTAAGGATTCCTTACAGAATGAGAAGGTGTGTCCAAACTTTTGGTCTGTACTGCATATATGCAAATTATAAAATGCTATATACTTTAAACTATATCATTGTCTGTAGTTAAGACAGCACAATAAATAGCAACTTGGAAATGAAAGAAAAACGTTTGTCTAAACAAACAGTACAGTACTTTTCCTCAAACTCTTTTATCGCTTGGTAGAAGCTTGTCAAATTAAAACTACTCGATTAAAGTAAATACGACCAAATCAACTTAAAATATGGGTTCAGTTGAAGGAGGAACAAAAATGTATTTGTGAGCTGAATTCAAAAGACATTTGGAAACAAACTTTTTCATGTTTTGGAGCTAATGGAAATATACATGAGTTTCAGTGTTTGCTCTGTATGGCCTTCAGGGGTGACTATAATGATGCCACATGAGTTTGGCTTTCCGACATGAAGTCCGAGAAGAGAGAATCTCCAGACCTGTGCTGTCAACCAGGACCTGCAGCTGACAGCGGCCTGAATTAACTCTCTGCCCGACGGCTATTTTTACCCCAGTAACGACAGAACAGCTGAGCGGCTCGAGAACACGGAGGTGAAGGCCAGGCAGAAAAGATGGCATGGGGGAAACATTTAAATGAGATCGTAATCCTGTCTACTGACAGAGAGATCCATCATTTGACCAAGTTAAGATGCGTTGATCGCTAACACTATAAATATGCCATTTAATTGTAGTATCAGTTGATACACTATCAAAATAGTGTAAACACACACACACACACACATGCATAGACACACACACATTTTTGGCAAATTACATTAATATAGCGAAATATTCTAACATAAAATGATACTATATCAATTCTTGGCACATGTAAAGAACCTATATTTGAACTTTTTTGTCATTTTTGCTGTAAAGCATTTTATAAAATTTAACAGTTTATTCAGCACTGGTGTGAAAATATGCACTCACTTGTGCAAATGTATTCACAACAAATTCAACTTTTGCACATACAGTAATAATAATAATAATAATAATAATAATAATAATAATAATAATAATAAAAATTAGGGATGCACGATAATATCGGTACAACATCGGTATCGGCCGATAAAAGCTTAAAATGACCATCATCGGTATCGGCCGATATGAATATTTCTGCCGATGAGCCAAACCGATATTCTCCAAGTGAAATAATTGACCTGTTTTTCAGATGTGAATGTCCGTCTACATTTGTAAAATAATACATTTATGGTAGAATCAGTACAGAAGAGATACATGGATTTCTCTTCAGTAAAATTAAAGTTGAAATATATCAGTATATATTTGTATATATATCGATATCGGTATCGGCCAAAATTATTTTGAAAATATCGGCATATCGAATATCGGCCAAAATCCAATATCGTGCATCCCTAATAAAAATACAATTGCTGGAGAAGTTGGAATAATAAACGTTTGTGTTAGAATAATTTCAGTTATTATTATTACTACTACATTTAACAGTTTATTGAACATTGGTTCGAAAAATTGTGCTCGTCTATGCAAATATTTCTGCAACAAATTCAACATTCCTGCGGTTTGTGTCCAATTTCAGAGAATTACGTCAAATTCTGATGCATCAAATGTTACTAAGCAATAAAGCACTGTAGGATGTGTGTTTAAGACATTTTACCATGACAAAGACATATAGTTTTACAACGAGTCATGTGCGGCCTCTCGTGGTTTATATCGCCGTTATAAAACAACAGCAACAACAGCATTATGATAAAACACAATGTTAAATTATTACGGTAGTAATTATGATGCAATATTTTTTCTGTATAATGAATAATGTCTACAGTAATGTTACAGTTGCATAACAATGTAGTAACCAAAAATTTTAATTTAGAATAAAATTTAATTTAGAGGAAAATAAAGATGATAAATCTATATCTGTGGCCGTATGTTTAAAATTAAATTACTTTGATGAACAAAAATGTTATTTTTGATATAAAATAAAATTCTTGGCAATTAAATTACTTACTTTCTACCAAACATACATATTATATACAATAATAATTAATACATTTTCAGCAATGAAATTAATATAAATAAAATGAATTAGAAATAACAAAAATAATATGTCTAATATCTAATAGCTATTATTTTTTATAAGAAATAACTTAATTGTCAATAATTTACATATTTTATATATATATACATATATATATATATATATATATATATATATATATATATATATATATGATGTGATAAACACACACAAGCACATTCTTTAATTTAAGTTACATTACACAGTCATATTTATATATAAACACATTTACAGATACAAACACAAACAAATTCACAGATAAAGTAATATTATAAAAGTAATATTAAAAAATTAAGTAATATGATATTAATTCTTGGAAAAAAAAAATTTTTTTTGGAATTACTGCTGTAGCAATTTTTATTAAATTAAATAAAAGTGCATTTTAACTTGCACAATCACTTGTGGCTTATTGTAATAAAAACATGGCTCAACCAATCAGATTTTACAGCCAGAACTATTTGTTTCATAACAAAGCTTCTCCTATTCTAGTCCAGATTTATAATTAATTAAAAAAAAATTTGTTCTGTACACTTGATCAGATCAGAGTTTAAGCGTGTCGCAGTAATTACCGTGCAATTAGTTCAAGTTCTTCTGGTAGCATAACAATCAGCGCTCTCTAATAACTTTCTGCTAAAAGTTTCTGCTGTGATTAGTAAGATCAGAAAGCCTTGTGGAATGTGACTGACGTGTGTTCATAGTTCCTTAACGACATCCTAATTGGAGCCTGCTAGCGGCTGAGGGAAGTGTGACATCTCTGTCTGGGACAGAAGATGCAGATTAGGCTCTCAGCTAGCGTCTTTGTTTTAGAGATTAGCTCTCTGACCTCGAACTGCTAAAGTGTGTCGCGCTGTGCATTCATGGTGAAGTCAGCAGATGCACCTCTAAAGTACAGTCCTTTAGCTCCAGCGCTCATTAAAAGGACACACATGACCTCTTCAGCAAATGCTGGAGTCATATGCTGCCTTCAGAAGCTCATACTTATGAGTTCAGAAGTCGCAACTACGATGTGATGTGCGCTGACATGATTTGGGTCAGAAAAATCTACCTCTAATATCTAAATCTAAGTCGTATACTATATAGGCTGCTTGAATGACGAAATGAAACCTCAAAAACTGCTTGCATTTTAATGCTCATTTTGAAGTATCGCATCAGAAATGGAACATTTTTAATAAAAATCCCTTGATTCGCAAGACTTCACGCACGCTAGGTGTTTTTTTACTTTGGCGAAAAAAGCAATAATACAAATAATGAAAGACGGAAATGCATCTGCCGAATAAATTTCTCCATACGTCTGCTCCTAGAATGTGTCCTCCATTGCCTTCTCCTTGCCGCCTTGGTCCGTTTTCGACTCCACTCCTTTGGCTCCGCCTCGTCCCTCCATCCCTCAGGCTCTGTCAGTCTCCTCTTGCCTTATGGCTCCATTAAATTAAATTAAATTAAAAAAATTAAATGTATGCATTTAGCAGACGCTTTTATCCAAAGCGACTTACAGTGCATTCAGGCTATCATTTTTTACACATCATGTGTTCCCGGGGAATCGAACCCACAACCTTGCGCTTGCTTGCTTGCTAGCGCAGTGCTCTACCAGTTGAGCTACTGGAACACCAAGTATTGTTCATCTTAGACCTCTGTCACTCCGGCTCCACTGTGGCCTTCTGGATCCCCGCCTCCACCTCCATATGCTCCGTCTTGGCACTACAGATCCAGAAGTACACCTGTTGTTTGTGGGTTTCAGGTAATGGGTGATTTCACAGGTCAGGTTGATGGTCAGGTCAGAGGGCTGCATTTCCTCAGCAGGGCACGAGGGCTTTGCACCCTACCTGCCCTGCTGAACCTGCCCCAGGGCAACAACAGTCAGCCATGTGTTTGCATGCACATGCAGAGGCCTAGCGACAAATACATATTCTTTATGGGGTATAATGTTTTTATCAGAAGTACCATTTTGCTTGTCTTTCGCATCATTGGTTGCATCAGCAATATAATTTAATTAATATTCATGAGACAAATTTATAAGCTTCAGGCATATGAGTTCCTGCTTATGTGTGCACATGCACTTGCATGTTTGTCTGTACATGAAGAGGATGTTTATCAATTCAGAGCATAAAGCAAACTTGAATCTCAGGCTGAACTCTGCTGCTGTGTGGCCTCAGGCAGACGTACAAATGTTTTCCTCCATGACAGAACATGTCACTTCAACTTCATTTACCATGGTGCTTAATATCAAAAATAAAAACGGATAATAAAATAAAAAACTAAACATGAAAAACTGATTTGAGTTATAATAAATAAATCGAAACAAACCAATTGGGTGATCAGAATCCTGACACAGAAATGCAATGCAATGAAACGGATCTGAATTAAAAATAAAAAAGTGGCAACATTATACAGTGGATCCCAGATTAATTTCCAGAAAACTGCTCTAATCATGGCTTTTTAATGGACAGACTTCACTGGGTTAAATTGAATAATTCCCAACATAATCACCTCCAGACTGTGGAGAGTCCATCAGGAGAGGGTTAGAGTAAGCGGAAGAGTCCAGGGGTTCGGTCTCACACTGCTATAGGGAATCTCACACCTCCTATAGAGGCTTCTGAACCAGAGCAGCGTGAGGCAGAGAGATCATGTGACTGACGCTCATTCGAGGAAATCCTTCATTGAGTGTGGCGGGAGTCTACTTAAGTTAACTCAGAGACATACAGTATTGCATGACCTGGAGCAAACATAACGCTCTTCCAGCTAAAATTCTCAGAATGATCTGGTAAGGTTCTCTCAAAGATATGAAGAAGGTATTATAAATGATCCATTATCAACTTTCATAACATTAAAAGGACAGCTCAGCTGGAAATGAAAATTCTGTTCTAATTTATTCTTAAAGGAGATATTTTGAAGAATGATGTTAACGAAACAGAAAATTGGTAGCCATTGACATCTATAGTATGGAAAAAACAAAATACACTTCTTTGGAAGTCAATGGGTGCCATCGAGTGTTTGGTTACCAACATTATTCAAAATGTCTTCTTTTGTGAGCAAATGATGAGGAAAGAAACTTGTAGAGTTTTATATATTATATTTTATATTTTATATGAGACTGTGTAAACGATGCAATGATTTTTACTTTTGGGGTTTTCCTGAAATATGTTGTTGGACATTACAAGACATTCAACAGTAACATTCCCATATTATAGCCTAGCAAAATGATAAAGTTGAATGTTTCCCTAACATTTGACAAGAAAAACGTTTTTTTTTTCTTCTTTAGAATATGAAAACAACGTTTACAGAATATTCAGAAACATTTTCATAACTTTTAAGGCCCTTCTGATTGAGATGTAAGTCTGAAATCACAGTTCATTTTGGATTGCAACGTTCAGGACCTGGTTTAAGTAGATTATACTGTAATAAAGACAGACTCCATGAACAGTTGCACAGACTTTGATACAACGTCAACTTTATATAAGTTTTTGTTCAAAAGTATCTAGTAAGCTTATTCTCACTCTGTGTCTAACAGAACTTGATTACTAATCTGCTAAACTTCATTCTCTCACTGCGTCAGTCCAGAAGCTTGAAACACATTTTGTTTCCAGGTGGATTCTGGGAGGTCCAGTGTCACTGAACCTAATTTATGTCGGCACTTGGAGGTTTCAGTATGGATTTTGACAAATTGTGTATTCAGAACTACACTGTGCCGTGCTGGATATTGTTGCATATTGTATATGGTTCAACATGGCGTTTTAGTTAGTTTGTCCTGGAAACTAAATGGTTATTGCGCCAATTTTATTACTTGAGGGAATGTCATTTGTTGCACTAGACATGTGAGGTCAAGGTGACCTCAAACAGTGTCCGCAGGTTATATTTTGCACACCTTACAAACGTGGTAGATTTTCTGGGTTTTCTGTGCATGCAAACAATATTAATATTCAAACCATGAAGCCTAGTACGAACCTAATCTCATGTTTGGAGGTGCTGCCACATTGTGGAGGAGAGGAATTATCACACAAGCACATCCCTTAAGGCACAGTTCACTTAAAAGTATAGTTCTGCAATCATGTACTCACCTTCATGACCATTCTTCATATTGTCTTGTCGTATTCTGTAAAAATAAAATAATAATATTAATAATTTTTACAGTTTTGTAACATTATGAAGAGATTATTTACTAATTACACAATTAACAATTTTGGTTAAACTACCCCTTTAAGTCTAATGCAACAGCTATGTATTGCATAACCTGTTTGAAGGTGCTGCCCTCTGATGGTGATGAAGAGTCGTCACATGAGATAAGAGCTGAAACAGTACCTGTACAAGTCACATCTACAAAACAGTGGCTCTGGATAGATTTCATCATTGCCATGCAGTTACTATGGTATTACTGATGCCAACCTACAGTGAAAACAAAGAGTGTACTTTCAAGTGAAAGTGAACGAACAAATACACAGGGAGCGTGAAATTCACAAAGTTTTGTGTTGGTGTAATACCAAGAAAAAAACTCTTATTTACATCAAACGTCAAATTTAAGGCACAACAAAAACAGGCCTTGAGAAGCAGAAATAAAAACATTTTAAATAATAAAAGCAACTGTTCAAGCCAACAAAACTACTTAATTTAAAAGTCGAAAGTTAACATGCACTGCGAAAAGGACATTATAGAAATAAAGACATATTTCTGATGATTACTGTTTTTCATTCAAGAATCTTTAGAAAATCACTTAAGACATCATGTAGTAATGCTCCTCATTGTCTTAGATCTTCATCGCTATACTATAGTGGCTATAGCTAGATTTCCAGCTATATTAAAGTGAAAAAGTGAAAATGATTATATATTCCATTCTTCTTTTTAAGCTTTTTAAGCTGTCTTTAACAGCTCTGTGGTTTCTTACAGATGGATGGATTTTAATCTAAAAGTGCACAAGATAAACATCCCTTTGTATTTTTTTAATGCTGATTTTGTCTAAAGACGTCTAGTTTATGATCATTTCTTTAAACAATTTATTTTCTCTTCATATTTTGAACTTGATGAACATGACCCAGAAGAACTGATTATTCATAACGGATGAGTAGATGCACACGGTCATTAGACTAAGAGTAAATTAGTTGAAATACAAACACCTGAGACCAAACCACGACTGAATGATATATTATGATATATTATGATATATTAATACAGAAAATGTCACCTAGAAACTGTAAACAATCTACAGCGAAGTGTTTCTACCGAACACGAGTGCAGCGACGTATCAAAGCCACATCACTTGCATTACGACTGGCTGATGTTGCAGATAATATTTGGGAAAACCAACAATCCTACTCCGTATTAGCACAATGAAAAGACATGTTTACGAAAGCTGAATCACACTAGCCACAAAAAAAGCCTAAAATATGTTGACTAGCTCTAATGTAGTCCATTTCCTTCACAACACAACCTCAATGTCATAAGCAATCCTCTGGAGTCTGGTGTTCAGCCTTTCAAAATCATCTCTGCCAAGTTTCTTGAGGCTTTGGTGCATTTTCTTCTTCTGGTTCATGTTCTGATTGGTTTTAATCTTGAGTTTTGGATGAATTTGAGACCATGATGGACTCTCATGATGCTCCTCCTTATCGTGGACGAGCTGGTGGTGTTTCAGGTTGAGGCGGGTGGTAAAGGCCCATTCACAGCGGTCACAGTTATACAGCCGTGCACCTGTATGAACGCACTGGTGCTCTGTGTGATGGCTTCGACTGTGAGCTCTGCGGCAGGTGTACTCGCCGTGACCCTGTAGCAGCTTTGCTGCACAGTTTAACTTCAAGGGTTTGTCTTCTGCTTCATTATGCATCTTGTTCCCCATTTCAACATTAAATCTGGCTGCCTCAGGATTCTCCATGTCACACATGCAGACAGAATGACTGACTCCTGTGGAGAAAACCAGCAACATTATGTATACAGGCATAATGCATCTACTTAAACTTGAAACACGTCATGTGTGTGTATATAGACAGACAGACAGACAGACATGTAGACAGATGTTTCAAGTGGGCGGCTGTAGTAATGGTCTTCCCGCACTCAGAGCACATATGAGATCTCACACTGATGTGCGTTTTGAAATAGTACAGGTGAGAAAAGCACTTTCCACAAAAATAACATTTGTAAGGATTCTTATTTGCACTGATTTCCAGATGTCTTTTAAGGCTTGGTGAGATGGCAAATGTTTTTATTACACTGAACACAGTTAAACCTTAACCCGGAGTAAATGCACAGATGTACTCTGAGACCGTTTGCCATTGTAATACTCTTCGCACACTGATTACATTCTCTCCAGTGTGAACTCTCATGTGTACATTAAAGTGTCCTTTATGTTAGGGCTGGACAACTATGGCCTAAAATCAAAACCTCGATTAATTGAACATTTTACCTCGATTATTTTGTTCATCATTGTTCACTGACAAGGTTTGTACTGTAAATATGATTTTTTCCTATTGAAAGAGTGATCTGACATCATAGCTCACTATCAGCAGTTATTTTATCTATGTTCGAAATATTTCTTACAGATTACTGCTCGGTGTAAGAGATAAATAAAGATCAGATAAAGATAAATTAGCACAGTACCAGTACGAGTGAGTGCGTGTGTGAATTAATCATACCGTCTCTATTATTGTGAAGCTGTGGGTTGTGAATAGCCTAGTTCCTTCAAAAGTAGAAAAATATGCTATAATAAGTATTGAGAGTCTAAGCTACTTTAGTGATAAATCACAGGACAGTGCTGACAACTAGTTTCTGCGTTCCTCTTTGCACGCGATCTTCACAGCTACTGTTTATATGAGTGTTGGTGATATTATCCAAATTCAAATTATATTCAAATTTGAAATGCATCATTTTAGTTAGGGTGAAGAAAAGCTTTTGGCTTCTGTTCTGAGGTCATAAGAGGGCGCATTGGGCAAAATATTACTAATGCACGTTTATTCGAAGCATAAGAAAATATGACTGTGAAAAAAAGTGCATAATATTTAAAATAATGCTTATAAACCAATTATAATTAAGTAGCTTAAAGAACTATAAAAAAAACAGCACCATGTGTGCAAGATGGCGGCGCGTCCACACGCAGCGGCTTCTCTCTGTCACCATCACCGACTCCCACTACTGCATCTCGACCACAGCGGAGGAGCCACAAGCGGTGTGAGAGGAAGCAGAAGAGGGGTAAGCAGAGGTATCCGGGCTAGGGTAACGGCTAACCCACACAAGCCATCTATCCCCACCATCGTACTGGCTAACGTACGCTCGTTGGACAATAAACTGGACTACATTCGATTACTATGTTCAACTCAGAGGACTGTAAGAGACTGTTGTGTTTTTGTGTTCACGGAAACATGGCTCAGCAACAGCGTTCCAGACGGCGCTATTCAGCTCGACCAGCTGACGTGCTATCGAGCGGACAGAGCATCAATAACGCATGGTGCCGCGATACTGTTGTGATCTGCAAACACTGCTCACCCCTGGTGGAGAGGGAATATACTGCTATACTGCTCATTTCGGTGTACATTCCCCCGTTCAACATCATCAGCAACAGGAACGACGCACTAAATGAACTGTACCAGCACATCAGTGAGCAGCAGACAGCACATCCCGATGCTTTTCTCATCATAGCTGGGGATTTCAACCAAGTGAGCTAAAGAATGTGTTTCCAAAAATACACCAACACATTAACTTTCCAACACGAGGTAATAACATTTTGGCATTTGTTGACACCACACAGAGAGGAGCTTACAAATCCCTCCCCCACATCAGTGGCATGCTAATGCCTGCATACAGACCACTCATTAAAGTCGCCAAACCAGTTCAAAAACAGATTCAAGTGTGGCCAGAAGGATCATCAGAGGTTCTTCAAGACTGCTTCAACACAAATAAATGGAACATGTTTAAGCAGGCTGCCACATGCAATTACTCCACTGACCTCCAGGAGTACTCAGAGACTGTCACTGCCTACATCAAGTCATGCACCACATCAACTCAAGAAATCACAACAGCGTCTCTACTTCCTCCGCAAACTGAGGAGAGCCAGAGCCCCGCCCCCATCATGTACACTTTCTACAGAGACACCATCGAGAGCATCCTGGCGAGCTGCATCACTGTGTGGTATTCCGCCTGCAACGCGTCCTGCCGAAAAACTCTGCAACGCATAGTGAGAGCAGCTGAGAAGATCATTGGTGTCTCTCTCCCCTGCCTCCAGGACATTTATGGAACACATCTCACCCCCAAAGTCCTCTGCATCGCAGGTGATCCCCCCCCCACCCGTCATACAGCTTCTTCAGTCTGCTGCCATCCGTCTTCTGCCCCAGGCACCACTGAACTATGAAGCCCCCCCCCAACTAATATATGATGGCATGCACCAGTCACTTTGTGAAGCATTGGTCTGCTCATTACCTCATTCAGCATGGAACTGATGTCGTTCCACTACCTCATCAGTCAGTAAAAAAAAATAAAATAACTGCTCTTGAGCCCTTTGTCACCTGTCACTTTAATCAGACTTAATAAGGTTTTTTTTTTTTTGCACTAAAAATATTTTATCTGCACTGTTGTTCACTTCATTGATTTGCACTCTATCTGTCATTTGCCTTGCACTGCTTTATTTTTAATTTTATAATATGTAATAATTTTTACATTCCCTTATTGTATAGTTGTATCTACATTTTATATTTGATCTAGATTTTTAGGCTTTAATGTTAATGTTATCTGTATTCACCGGGGTCTGAGTGTAACGCAATTTCTACTCTCCGTATGTATGTACTGTACATGTGGAAATTGACAATAAAGCAGACTTGACTTGACTTGACATAGTTTAATTCAAAGGGGTGAAAGCAAATAACACAGAGTACATTTTTCATTTAAACATGAGATGAAGTAGGATGGGGAAAACCCACCATAAAGTCTCAAGAAATGTTTTTTTTTTTTTTTAAACTGAACCCACCTTAATTTTACATGGCTTTCTAAACATGCGGCTCTATTGTGTGAGACGTTTGTGCAAGGGCCATCAGAATGCATGTGCGTGCAGGCAGTCACTCGATGGAAGTGCTCTGTACTCTGACCTGGATAAGTTTATGATCTAAGTTACTCATACTAAGTTACTGATACCATGTTATGTCAGTAGTTGTTCGGGAAACTGAAAACATTTTAAAACCTAGGGTGGATTTGTATGAAAACCAAGTTTGTGTGTGTGTAAATGCGATAAAGGTCATTAAATGTATTTACTCACTCAGCAGGGAAAAATTAGAAACCATGATTATGGGCGGAGCTGTTGTATGACATCACTGAAGGTTAGTCAAATAATTAAATGAAAGTGAAGCTAAGTTAAACAGAGGAGCTGGAAGTTTTTTTAAAAACATCAACCCCAAACACTGAAACTACTGATCGCATCTGATATTCATCAATAGGTAAGTGATCCAAGTTTTGAACTGAAGTAGAATCAGTATATTAGTATTGACTATAAAGTTTTATGTGTGCTTTAAAGACGAAACCTAAAGATTTAAGAAACAAAGTACATGAACTTAAGACCGAATGGACCAATAAACTACAATTAAAACAAATATAGTATAATACATTACACCTGGTGTTTGGAGGTATTTATTGTACGGTGAGGTAAGTTCTGTAAGCTTATTATTTAAAAAAATATATCAAATGTAACCCTTTTAGTTGTTGTCTTTCATATATAGGAGGGAACTTGTTTTATATTGTTGTTGTAAACCCGCGTTTTATACACATTATATTCAGTTTCAGTATTGTAATTAACTGTATGCAGTTAAACATGTGCATGAATATAACCATGAACTGACTTTCAGTTTTTCAAAAAGGGAAGCTACACAAAGCTAACCCACAAGTTAAACCAGTTTACAAGATTGAATACTTACAGTATATTGTCATTACTTATCTTTTCAGCATGGCGTCCTCCAGTGGTGCACTTAGTCATGAGCTCCAGTGCTTCATCTGTCTGGATGTGTTCACTGATCCAGTCACCACTCCATGTGGACACAACTTCTGCAGAACCTGCCTGAACAAGTTCTGGAGAAACACACAGACCTGCTTCTGTCCAATCTGTAAAGAAACATTCAGCAGAAGACCTGATCTCATTGATCCCAGAATGCAACCTCTAGTGAGGGGGACAAACCAACCCACACTCCATCGAACACAATCTCTACCGAAGTGGACAAACAAACCCCCGGTGCCGGTCCCGCTCCCCCGTATCCGGTCTCTAAAGAGGAGAAACCAACCACCGCTCCCACGAATGCAATCTCTACAGAGGGCTCAAGTCAATATGATATCCACAGGGCCCAGAAACCATAGAGGCACCCCTGAGTACAATGATGAGAGTGTTGTGCAACACTTTCAGGAGAAGCTCAATCTAGGATCTGAAGTGTTTTGTGACATCTGTGTTGAAAGAAAGCAGAAAGCTGTGAAGTCCTGTCTGATGTGTCAAAGCTCTTACTGTGAGACTCATCTGGAGCCCCATCACAGAGTCCCACGTCTAAAGAAACACAAACTGATCAACGCTGTGGAAAATCTGGAGGATTATATATGCCAGAAACACGAGAGACCTCTGGATCTGTTCTGCAGAGATGATCAGACGAGTGTGTGTCTGTCCTGCACTGAAGGAGACCACAGGACTCACAACACTGTTCCTATAGAAGAGGAGAATCGAGAGAAGGTTATAAACATAACACTTTACAGAACAAATGAAATGCTTCTTTCTTGTGCACTGACATGTTGAAGAACATGTCCCTCAGAGTCCACATAAAAAGGGTGGTCTGGGGCATGGTTCATGTGAATTCCTGTAGGTTTTTTTTCTAAACACAATCTTACTAAATCATGGAAGTGAACTGCTATTAAGGATGTATGAATTGGTCAAAATATGTATTTAAGTGTAAAACTCACTAGTTTTCCTGATTACCATGACTGACGCTCTACAACTATTGGAAACCTGGAATCTGTGGGTGCAAAAAAAAACCTCAAAATACTAAGAAAATCAACATTTAAATTTGTCCAAATGAAGTTCTAATTACACATATATGCAGTGTATATTTTTAAAATATGTACATTTATTTACATGTCTATTTTTTTATTCATATAATTTATATTATAAATAAATAAACATATTGAATATATAAACAACATATTTTTCTGAAATATATATATATATATATATATATATATATTAATCGCATCCAAAATATATTTTATATATATATTTTATATATATATATATATATATATATATATATATATATATATATATATATATATATATATATATATATATATATATATATATATATATATATATATATAAATAAATAAATAACTTTTATTTTGGATGCAATTAATTGCAATTAATAATTTGACAGCACTTGATATACATATAAAATGTCTGCCCACAGAGAGTGACTCCCGCATTCATTTTGAACACTTTTTATTACAGTCCTGACAAATAGTATTAGCAATCAAACCCAGGTTCGGACCAAGCAATTGAACCAAATGTGAAAGCATGCTCAAAGATACAAAACAACTATTTTGAATTCATGGGGTTTTTAAATGGTTTCTATATTCAAATAAAAAAAAAAATTGTCAAAAGATGGAATGCTAAATTCAGTCATAAATGTCTTCTTCTGTTTATGTACAATCAGTTGGTTAAGAAAAAGACGGTGCAGCATATGATTCAGAACAAAATGAAGAAGATTCAAGAGATCCAACACTCAGTAGAACTGCGAAAAGTAAGTGTAAAATGTAAAATGTAAGTACAATGTAAAACTGATATGCATTATAATATATTGCTCAAAAAATGATGGGGACACATTAAATCACACATTTCAACCAAGTGTAAAATCTTATACACATTGTATAATTTGTTGAGAGCAAAATTATGTGACATTTGTCACCGGAATGCAAAACCATCAACCCAATGAGGGCTGGATTCAAAATCAAAATCAAAGTATTTACAGGCTTGCATGAATTTGCAAGCCACCCATGAAGTAACAGGCTCCCACATGCCCATATGGACTCCTGACAATGTCTAGACATTATCCTAATGAGATGGAGGATGATGTACTGGGGTATCTCCTGCCAGACCTAGATCAGGGCATCAAGTCAAATCAAGTCACCATTATTTATATAGTGATTTTTTCTTTTTTACAATTTAGATTGTGTCTAATCAGCTTGTGGAAATGAAGCAGTCAGTCAAGCTTGCATTATTTAGGAAAACAACTTTCACTTAAATAAAAAAATATATAACAAACATGATTAATGTAACCATTTTAAAGAAAAAGGGTTGTTTTGTTATAGCTTTTGGAGCAAGGGCGCTGCCGTCTTGCAGTACCACTGCATGTGACATCACAGGGTTGGTTCGCTCCAATTGACCAGTGCAGTAATATATGCGTTTCTTTACATTTTGAAACACACGCTTGTTTTGAAATGGAGGACGATGACCTTGAAAGCAATGTAAAGTCCATAATAAGTGCAATTGCCTATGCATTACAGCATATACGGCGATAGGGCTGAGCAGTAAGACCTATTAGGGGTTGAAGAAGTCGGGAAACTGCTGGTTTGGGGTAAATTCAATACAATTCAATTTTGAAATCAGTTACCAGACTGGTAGCCAATGCATTTAACATAAAATTGGTGTGATATTGTCTCGTTTGTGACTACACGTGAGTAGGCGGGCAGCAGCATTTTGGACCATTTGAAGATGAGAGATGGAAGAGAGAGGTAACCCAACATACAATAGACAAATCGTGTAGAAATAAAAGCGTGAATAGCGGTTTCAAACCTTTCCTGGTTAGGAGAGGTTTGACTTCGGGTAACAGACTAAGATTATAAAAACTGGTACTTACTATTGTATTAATTTGTTTGTCTAATTTGAAGCTATTATCAAGGTGAAAATTTAGTAATAGATCCCAAAGGTAGCATATACAGCAAAAATAGGAATGGTGCTAAAATTGATCCCTGGGGTACACCACAAGTAAGCTGAGCCATCGAGGATGAAAAAGCACCTTCTATTTGACAGGAAGGATTGAAACCATTTCAAAACTGTGCCAGATAAGCCAAACGAACATTCAAGTCAGGATAAATTAATCCAGTGGTCCACAAAGTCAAAGGCTGAACTTAAGTCTAACAGCACTATAAAGCCATGGTATCACCAGTGTCGGTGGTAATAAAACATCATTAAACATCATTAAGGCTGCACATTTTTATTCCCCTCCCCAAATTGCCAATTGCCTCAGCGAGGGAGACAGCGACTATTGTCCTGGATCACGTTTTCCCTATTCATGGCCTCCCGGTGAACGTGGTTTCTGACGGGGTCCCCAATTTGTGTCTAAGTTTTGGGCAGAGTTCTGTCGACAGCTGGGGGGCAACTGCGAGTCTTTCCTCCGGGTATCACCCGCAGACAAACGGTCAGGCTGAGCGTTCTAACAAGAATCTGGAGAGAGTAATGCGTTGTGTGGCGTCCGCAGAACCGTCATCTCGGAGTTCCAGATTAACTATGGTGGAGTATGCTCATAACTCCCTCCTGGTCTCCTAGCCACCCTTATTCCCCTCCCAAGAATCTGATGCCGTTGTTCCATCCGCACACTCATTTATTCAGAGATGCCTCCGTATGTGGAGGGTTGCCAGAGAAGCCCTCACTCGGACTGGTGACAGGAACAAGGCGTCAGCGGAACATCACCGTGCTAAGCCCCAAGGTCTGGTTGTCCTCCAAGGACATTACTCTCAAATTCCCCTCACATAAACTGGGACCCAAATTTATTGGACCGTTTGCCATCTCTAAGGTGCTCAGTCCGTTGTCGGTTCGACTCAATTTAACCCCCCAGTTTAAGAATATCCACCCGGTGTTTCATGTCTCCAAGATAAAGCCTGTTATTCGCTCCACCCTTCAGCCCCAGACCTCTGTCCCTCAGCCTCCTAGACTCATCGAGGGGTCTCCGGCTTATAGGGTATGTTGTCTCCTTGATGTGAGACGGAGGGGTAGAGGTTATCAATACCTGGTAGACTGGGAGGGTTATGGTCCGGAGGAGAGATGCTGGATTCTGGCTCGTGACATCCTGGATCGCGCTTTCATTGACCAATTGCATCTGCATCATGGTGAGTCCTCCGGGGATGCCAGGAGGCGTCACTGTCACTGTTCAGGGTACTTCATCGGCTTCCCTGTTGTCTGTGTCCTGTCATTTTCTGCAGCTCGTGACCTGGGCAATCATTGCCCTCACCTGTTGTTTGTTCCTATTCTCCCATATATTCCCTGCTGTGTCTGTCCCTTGTTGTCAGTAGATTTTGTGTTGTCATTGTGCTTGTGCTGTGTGTCTATTTCCTTACCTTTTGGCTGCTGTGCTCAGGACGCATAGACGAGGAGTTCTTGCGGTTGGCCGTTGGCCCGAGATCCTCTGTCTCGTTTCCACATCCTGTTGGGCATTGCACCAGAGGTGGTCTCCACAGCCTGTGTCCGCAGGTGTCTGTACAGACGGCCTACAGAGTAGTTTTTTACGTTGGATTTTTTATTGTACCCAATAAACTGTTGCACGTATCCCCAGCATTTGAGTTCTCCTTCTTCACGGTCCTGACAGTTTGATGTTGAATATTCATCCAAATTATGGTGAAAATTATTTGTGTGTTAACATTTGTGTGTTCAAAATGTCAAGACATGCTTATATTACTGCACTGGCCATCGGACCCCGTAACGTTACAAGCAGTGGTACTGCAAGATGGCAGCGACCTTGCTCCAAAAGCTATAAAAAAACATTGTTTTTTCTTTACAATTTTTACATTAATCATGTTTGTTACATATTTTTTAATCAAAGTGGAAATCACTTTACTAAATAAAGTTAACTTAGCTGAATGCTTCACTTCCACTTTAAAGAATTAAATAGTATGACAAAATAATGTGCTGTTATCCTATGGCCAGAGGCTGCAACAAAGTCAGATTGTGCAAAGGACTCATCTGGTTTCTGTGGCCTTGTCCCGATCACCGTCTAGGTGATGAGGTCTTCTCTGGGGCATATTTAGTTGACAATGCTGCTTCAGATGCTCCGGTAAATAATCTCCCAGAGGTCCTCAAATGACAGGTCTGAGGAATTCGAGGTTCTGAATTAAATATATAAAACACATTTGACATAACACATAGTCTATAGAAGATGAGAACATTTTCATTTTTGAGCGCACCATTTAAATATATTGTACATGTAAACACATAACATCCTGATAACTATTCTCATTTATCAGAGGAACATGGAGAAAGAGAAATCAGCCAGTGTTGAGCTCTTCACTGATCTGATCCGCTCCATTGAGAGATGTCAGTCTGAGCTGCTGAAGATGATGGAGGAACAGCAGAAAGCAGCAGAGAAACAGGCTGAAGATCTCATTAAAGAGCTGCAGCAGGAAATCACTGATCTGAAGAAGAGAAACACTGAGCTGGAGCAGATCTCACACACTGATGATCACCTGCACCTCATTCAGGTCTGTCATCATCTGTCTCATCACTGAGAATGCAGAATATTATTGGTCAATCTTTTGACAAATCTGATGAGCTACATGGGTTCTAACTTTAGGTTCTATGCTTTTGGAAATAATACAGAATAGAAAGAAGCAGTAATAAAATTCCAGTAGCTAAATGGGACAAAAAAAGGTATCAGTGCAATATCTGTTTGCATCTGTAGAATTTTGTTTTCTTTATGTTTGAAGGCTGATTTTTTTTTCTCACTGAGCAGTTTTATTTTAGTATCATTCAGATACTATTATAGCTTAATAACATATTAAATTCACTTTTGTTTTTATATTTCTTATATTTACATTTATGCATTTAGCAGACACTTTCATCCAAAGCGATTTACAGTGGATTCAGGCTATACATTATTATTATTATTTTTTTACCAGTATGTGTGAACCCACAACCTTTTAAGCTGCTAACGCAATGATCTACCACTGTTTTCATTTTAATTGTAGTTAAAGTTGTACTAATTTTGTCTATTACTTTTGTTAGTTTTGTTTCTATAAACTGAAGGGTTTTACAGATGGTTTGTCCATATTCCTGATTTTATATGACATTTTATTCTAAAGCATGGAAAAAAAAATATTCTGCCTGTTGACAATATTTATGGAATAATTAAAATGGAACACAAAAAACTCATTTGAATAGTCCTTTATCTCTAATGTGTAAATAATATAAAACAATAATTTGGAAGCTAGCTTTATTCAATTTCCTTAGATTTCTATTCTGGGTATTTATGCAATTTGGTGTATATTTATTTAGACAATGCATCATTTGCATATTTAAATATTTCAGAAAACTTATAATACAGATGATATTTACAGTTCTTTAGGGGGCCGAAGCTGGTATCCATACTTTGGATACCCTAATCACCTGGGTGTCTTGCCCTAACTGTAGTTGAAAGCTCTTGTATAAAAAATTTTTGAACGAATGAATGAAACATTTAATTAACAATTAAAAACACTCTTCTTCCTGCTGTAGATGTTCTCATCCCCCCACAGTCATTCACACACCAAGAACAAGACTGAGATCAGTATTGATACTGATGTGAATGTGCTCCCTCTGCATAGAGCTCTGACTCAACTGAAGAAAACACACACGGCACTAACTAAAAAACTCAGTAAATCAGGTATGTCTTTGGTATGTCACAATACCTGTCTTTGGGAGTATCCTTGAAAAAACTGTTGGTTATGACTTAAAGGCACAATGTGTAATATTTTTGTATTTAAATATCCAAAAAGCACAATAACAGTGCTATATATTTTGCTGACTTGTGTACTTACAGTACATTATCTCAAATGTTTCAAAGACTGTTTAAATCCAGATAAATAAGCAATTTTAACTAGTGACACGGACCGTGTCCATAGTGTCATTGTGTCGCCTGCCAATGACGTCATAGCCCGTCAATATCCGTGGACATGGAAACACTAAAGACACTTTAATATGTCATGCATTTTAATAGACTGGTGACGACCACACAGAGTGGCATTATAAAAGATCTTTCAAATGTATCAAATGCAGCAGGCGCAATGATATTACGCAGCGCAGTAATAAATACATATTTATCTGAAATATTCCTTTATACAATTTGTCACACTTATATTGTCATGTGTGTCCACAGGGTTGGGATGGGCTCAGAAGTATGCAGGTACAGTGTATCTGATTTTCTCCAATACACTTTAAATCATTTATAATCTGCTTTATAAACATATGAAAATGTTTGATCTGAAGTTGATTGATAATGTCTGATCTCTCATCTAGTGGATGTGACTCTGGATCCTGATACAGCGAATCCATGTCTAATCCTGTCTGATGATGGGAAACAAGTCAGTCATGGAGACAATACGCAGAACGTCCCAGAAAACCCAAAGAGATTTGATGACTATTGTGTTCTGGCAAAGCAGGGATTCAGTTCAGGCAGATTTTACTATGAGGTTCAGGTAAAGGGGAAGACTGGGTGGAGTGCAGGAGTGGCCAGAGAATCTGTTAACAGGAAGGGGGACATTAGTCCGAGTCCTGAGGATGGGCTCTGGTCTATGGTATTGATTAATCGGAGGCAGTATATAGCTTGTGATAATCCAGCAGTCGGTTTCTCTAACAGAAGGACACCTGAGACTGTGGGAGTGTTTGTGGATTATGAGGAGGGTCTGGTCTCTTTTTATAATGTGGGCTCCAGATCTCATATCTACTCTTTCACTGCTCAGACTTTCACTGAGAAACTCTATCCATATTTTGGCCCTGGCCATAATGATAAAGGTAAAAACTCAAACCCACTTATAATTTCACCTGTCAGTTGAGACAAAGTGTTTTTCCTGAAATCTCATCTCAAAACATTAACCAACTATAAATGTACTGTTAAGGAACCGAATATGTAAAGCAATACCAAAAAAGTAATTCACATTCCAAAATGAAAAATTATTTTAATAATTAGTTTATATTAATGATAATAAATGAGTGTATGTGTTTAAGATCCATGATCAAATAAGTTCTATTGACCAAAATTAATACATGTGGTAAGAAAAATTTGAATAAAAACAGTTGTTCTCAACCTTTTTTTACTCCAAGCCTTTTATATTCACAAAATCCTTTGTATCCTAGTGATATTACTTGTCAATTGCATGAATTTTCTTTTTAAACAAAACATTTGAAAGTGTTCTTTTTTGGAAATATTGTAAAAGAAAAAAGGTCACTGCAGATATTATTCTAAGCACAAGTCGCCAATCTGCCCCTGCACTACAGCATAAATAGCATCTGTCAATGGTGTCGCTTAATTTTGTAACAAGAGCCCACACTTTTTATCGTTTCACTCTTGCCGTAATGACTGACTACACCTTCGAGCAAATGTCGGCCACATATTTCAGTGAAGGGAAATGACAAGCAGCAGTTTCTAATTCGTCGTTAACAATGAAGTATATGGAGATGAAACCACGCAAGTATCAATAACAGTATCGTTTGTCCTGACGCTTATCGGTACTCCGGTATCGACCCAATTACGTACCAGTCCAAAACAAAAATACCCGTTCTCGGTACTCATTCCTACTAATAAATCTTTTACCTGCTTATAAAAGTAGCAAACTGTAGGTGTCGCACAATTATTTACATCATTCTCTCATGAAAGTAAAATAAATCAATACTCGTATAGCCCATCTTAGCTTGACAAACCAAGAATCAACATATTCTCCTCAGAAGAACTGCCAAAATGACTCTTGCAATAAAAATAAAAAATAAATTGGCAGTTTCGAGCTTCAGGATCGTGGCATATACTCATACAGTGAAAACAGATTGATTTAAATGAACAGAAATCTTTTAACATTATTACTATTATTGTCTATTATAATACTATTACAGGTCACATTCGCATTGTCTTGGGAACTTTTTACTATGTTTTCATCATTCATTTTTTAATATTATATTTATTTACTTATTACTTTTTTAAGATGACAACATTTAGTTATATGTAGTATGATTTAGGTATTTGCTATATCTAGCTACATTTGCAAATTTGCAAACTACCAAAACAAATAGCTGCAGGTGAGTGAAAGACTTCAGTGAAGGTGAAACTAAAAACAGATGAGCTGGAAGATTCTTCAATCAACAACTTCTTTATTCATACACACTGAAACTAGTGATCCCATCTGATATTGACTCTCAGAAAAAGGAAGGAAATGACAAAAGAAAAAATATATAATTAGGTCAATATCTAATGTCATGAAGCAATATTATCAGTTCCTCTATTTAAAATCCTTAAAAGTTTCGGTAAAACTTTATTTTGGTGGCCCCTTTTGAACCTGGTCGACTAACTCTCATTAAAGTTTTTGTAGCCTGTCTGCTCAACATCTGCTAACTCATTATTGTGTTGGTCTCACAACAGACATTCTACTGACCATAAGTAACTTTGCAAATACATGTCAAGTTAATCTAACCTAACCCTACATCTCTAAACACTATAGTGAGGAGGAACCAATATGACCTTATTTCGAACAAAATCTTACCAAAACAAAGTTTGTTTTGAGTTTGTTGAGGCAGTCTGAAACAACTTTCCGGGGCAGTTTGTTTTGGCTCCTAAACACCTTTGAGATACCGTTGGTCTGTGGTGAGATTTTGAAATAAAGCATCTACCAGCAAGAGCTAACTTTACGTCTATTATATTTCTAATCTATACAAATTTTGTTTCCTGTAATTTTTCATAATGCTCTTGCCAACATTTTTCATGAGCTGAACTCAAAGATCTAATACTTTTTCTATGTACACAAAAGGCCTATTTCTCTCAAATATTGCTCAGAAATCTGTCTAAATCAGTGTTCGTGAGCACTTCTCCTTTGCAGAGATAATCCATCCACCTCACAGGTGTGGCATATCAAGATCTGATTAGACAGCATGATTATTGCACAGGTGTGACTTAGGCTGGCAACAATAAAAGGCTGCTCTAAAATGTGCAGTTTTATCACTCAGCACAATGCCACAGATGTCGCAAGTTTTGAGGAAGCATGCAATTGGCATGCTGACTGCAGGAATCCACCAGAGCTGTTGGCCGTGAATTGAATGTTCATTTTTCTACCATAAGCAAAGTCTCCAAAAGTGTTTCAGAGAGTTTGGCAGTACATCCAACCAGCCTCACAACCACAGACCACGTGTAACCACACCAGCCCAGGACCTCCACATCCAGCATCTTCACCTTATTAGATAACCAACAATGTTTACTTTGTTTTGTACTTTGGTTTGAGCACAATATCAGTGAATCAGTGCACTGGAGTGAGCAGATGGCAGTCCATCATTGCCATGAGCTTCTCCTAAAAGAATGAAAACTTACTGTTTACTATTATGGTTTATTTTCTCAAGCTCTTCAGTTCTTCAACTCTTGTGACAGCAGTTTCTGGAACATGATATTCACTGTAAACTCTTTTGCTATACCACAGTGTCCTTTAGAAGCTGAAACAGTAAAAACATTCAATGGATATAGTTTCTCTATTTGTGATGAACTGAATTCACCTAGTGTTTTGATTGAACTAAAAGTGAAGGTGAGGTTCATGCAGAAACCAGCCATATTTAAGGATCACTAAAAACAAAACATATTTTAAGTGTATTTTTAAGTAAACATCAATATACAAAGTTTGTTTCCCATTACATACAGTAGGATGATGACTGGTGTTCATAGCCTGAAGTTGAACTGTGTTGACCAGTCCGGTGACTGTATGCATCAGAGCGTCCTAATCCACCATTAATAAGCTGACAATGACAAAATAATTATAGGAATTCTTATTAATTGTTCAATGCCCATAATCTCAAAAATGAATGCAAATTCAGCCAGTTTCTCAAACATATAGAATAGCATGAGTACAATAGTGTGTGTGTGTGTGCGCTCTTGTTTTTGTGACATATCAGGACACAACTCTGTATAATGACATGGGTATGACACAGGTATTACAAGGAGAGGGTGACTTATGAGGACATAACCCATGTCCCCATTTTTCAAAACGCTTATAAATCATACAGAATGAGTTTTTTTGAGAAAGTAAAAATGCACAAAGTTTCCTGTGAGGGTTAGGGTTAGGTGTAGGGTTGGTGAAGGGCGAAAGAATATACAGTTTGTACATTATAAAAACCATTACGCCTATGGGATGAACACACTTTACACAAAAAACAAATGTGTGTTTGTGTGTGTGTGTGTGTGTGTGTGTGCGCGCGTGTGTGTTCCATATGTGTTTATGGGTGGAGCTGCACGTGAGTGAAAGACTTAAGCAAAAGTGAAACTAAACAGATGAACAAGTGAAAGACTCTTCAAAGAGAATATTTATGACACTCTGAATCTAGTGATCGCAGATTATATTCACTCACAGGTACTGTAAGTGATGACAATATCAGAATGTTATTAATCATTGCTTTTAAAGACTTAAGAAACACAGTACTTGAACTGCAGGCAGAATGAACACGATCTGAAAACTAAAAGCCACAGGTAAAAATCATAAATACATTAAACTACAAAGTACAGCTGGTGTTTACATGTGTTTATTCATAAGCATCTTTGGCAATGAATGTTTGTAGCTTACCCTCCTTGTGAAAGCTGTCAATGATTGTCTTGTGGACAAACTATCAGATAAGCAGTCTTCCCCATGATTATGAAGTCTACTGAACCAAACTGAGAGACCTTTTTGGAGGCTCAGGAAACCTTTGCAGGTGTTTTGAGCTGATTAGCTGATTTGCATGTCACCATATTCTAATTTGTTGAGATGGTGAATTGGTGTTTTTTTTGTTAAATGTGAGTCAAAATCATCACAAATAAAATAACCAAAGACTTAAACTACTTCAGTCTGTGAGCATTCAATTAAGTTGAATTACTCAAATGAACTTTTCCACCATGTTCTTAGAACTCAAAAGAATTTCTGCACAAACTTTTAGAAACAATCTCAGGGAAGCTCATCTGTATGCTCGTCGTCCTCATTGGGTCTTGCCCTGACTGCAGTTCGCCGTTGTAACCGACTTGAGGGGACAAATGCTCACATTCGACTGGGTCTGGCACTTTGGAGAGGTGTTATCATCATGGATTAATCTCGGTTTTCACTGTACAGGGCAGATATCTGACAGCATGTATGGCATCATGTGGGAGAGCGGTTTGGTGATGAAGTGAGGTGACGTGACATTTAGCCAAGTATGGTGACCTATACTCAGAATTTGTACTCTGCATTTAACCCATCCAAAGTGCAGTCACTCACACACACACATACACACACACACACCTGGAGCAGTGGGCATCATTTATGCTGCGGCGCCCAGTTGGGGGTTCAGTGCCTTTCTCAAGGGCACCTCAGTCCTGGTATTGTCGGTCCGAGATGTGAACCCACAACCTTAGGGTCAGGAGTCAAACTCTCTAACCATTCATCCAAGACCATCACCTCATGTTGCAGCTTGTTAATGCACAGCCC
Organism: Carassius auratus; assembly: GCF_003368295.1. Lineage (NCBI taxonomy): Eukaryota > Metazoa > Chordata > Actinopteri > Cypriniformes > Cyprinidae > Carassius > Carassius auratus. Next base: position 9,544,575 of record NC_039265.1, on the reverse strand, counting down.
CTTGCTGCAAGGATCTGTACACAATTCCTGGAAGCTGAAAACATCCCAGTTCTTGCACGGCCAGCATACTTCCGGACATGTCACCCAGTGAGCATGTTTGGGATGCTCTGGATCGGCATATACGACAGTTTGTTCCAGTTCCTGACAATATCCAGCAACTTCACACGGCCATTGAAGAGAAGTGGACCAACATCCCAAAGGCCACAATCAACAACCTGATCAACTCTATGTGAAGGAGATATATTACACTGTGTGAGGCAAATAGTAATCACACCAGATACTGACCGTTTTGTGTGTGTGTGTGTGTGTGTGTGTGTGTGTGTGTGTGTGTACATAGAAAATTTCTTAGATCTTTGTGTTCAGCTCATGAAAAATGGGGGGGGAATGTAATATATATATATATATATATATATATATATATATATATATATATATATATATATATATATATATATATAATATATAGCCTTTATAATTATGTTTAAAATATAAATTCTGACAAAATCACAGATTCATTACAGGTGGCATTCATTCAAGCACCTTTCGAAAAAAGTCATATATGGCTTGAAGGGAAGTAAAACACAGGCTAATTTTCATTTTGGGGTAAACTAACCCGTTAATTAAGTGTATATGTGCTTGGGGGTTATGACACGGTCAACAACTGGAATGCTCTTCATAGGCACCAGAGGGTACTCTCCAGAACTATTCATTTGCATTGGACTCCAGCTCCCATCACCTGTGTGTCCCTGGATCTCTGTTCAGAGTTGATCTCTGATGCTCCAGACTGAATCCATCTCATCAGTCACACACAACCAAACCTTTCCAGCTTCTGAGAAACACGGTCACAGAAAAGGAGACCGTGGCGTGTAGTATTTTACTAGATCAATTTATTTGAAAATTAAAATGTATTATTCAAAATTCATCTTCTTCTTCTTCTTCTTCTTCTTCTTCTTCTTCAAAAAAAGTAGTAAACCCCCCCAAAAATATAAGTGTATAGAGCCCTGCGTTTATAATTATACTTGGCTTTCAGTGTACATAAACACAGAGATAAAGTCCTTTGACCGGTATATCTATGTAGAGTAAGAGTATGTCAGTGCACTGCTTAATGTTTGCTTCTTATCCCTGTTCTACCAGGACGAGTGTAGCCAGTCAGGCTTGATTAGAAAATAAAATAAAACAGAGACAGAGACAAAATAAAGTGAGATAGAGACACAACATCAGCATATGTGTCAGGATACAAGGGATAAACTTTAAATAAAATGTTTTAAATTTGTTTCTTTTGTATATTTTAAACAAGGTCAATCTTTCTGATTTATTAAAATAAAAAGTCACATACATGGATCACCACTCACCCTAGAACCAACCCTGCTTATGACAACAAACTGTTAGAAGAAAGGGATCATTGGGGTTCTATATAGAACCATAGGGTTCTTTACTCAACTCCAAAGAACTTTTTTGCTAGTAAGGTTCTACAATGACAGGAAAGAACCCTTTTGGCACAAAGGGTTTATATCTTGAATTTTGTATAATAAATGCATTTGAATACACCGAATAATGCAGTGAAAGAAGGCACTCAAAATGCACACGCGAACTTTACATTAGCCTAGATGCGTGCACTTTTTAGGCACGATTTGTTTAGTTTTTGAATATACTTGACGAACTCCCGAAATGCTTCAAATGATTTGCGATCCCCAAACTGACTCAAGTGATTCGCGATTCCTCTACGAACTCCCGAACTGATTCAAATGATTCGCGATCCCCAAATTGACTCAAATGATTCGCGATCCCACTGCGAACTCCCGAACTGACTCAAATGATTCGCGATCCCCAAATTGACTCAAATGATCCGCGATCCTGCTGCAAACTCCCGAACTGACTCAAATGATTCGCGAACCCGCTGCAAACTCCCGAACTGACTCAAATGATTCGCGAACCCGCTGCAAACTCCCGAACTGACTCAAATGTTTCGCGAACCCGCTGCAAACTCCCGAACTGACTCAAATGATTCGCGATCCCCAAATTGACTCAAATGATCCGCGATCCCGCTGCGAACTCCCAAACTGACTCAAATGATTCGCGATCTCGCTACGAACTCCCGAACTGACTCAAATGATTCGCAAACCCTTTACGAACAACGGAACTGAATCAAATGGCCTGCGTCTGGGGCCGATGACGTCACTTCCATGGAGGCATGTTGTACACGCCCCCGTCCATTGACTCCGCCCCCACGTCAAAACCGTGCCACAAAGAGAGACGTGCAGAAAAGTGAAGCGCAAAGGAAAAATGGTATGGCAAGCTCAAACTAGACTGACAAGCAACATAAAAGCAGCGTTGCAAATAAATTAATAGATATGACCATGGAAAATATGCATTGCAAAATCATTGCTTTCGCGCTGCTTCATTTGTTTTGCAATTCTTAATTTTTGTTTGCAAAAAACAAATGTATTTTCCTCAATACTTTAAATAAAAGGTTTTAAATTTGTTTTTATTGTTTTTGTATATTTTAAACAAGGTAAATCTTTCTGATTTATTAAAATAAAAAGTCACATACATAGATTTTTCTAGGCTAAGCCCCGGATCTCCACTTACCCTAGAACCACCCCTGGTAAGAACCAATCAAATCAAGCTGAGTTTGAACCAGTAACTTGATATTTGCCGCTTCTGTCGTCATAATTAATGAACTTAACAAATTAGCACATAGATTCTCCTCACAGGTTTACGCACTCAGCAGGGATGAATAAGAAACTTTTCCATATTCAAAATTATAGGTGGAGCTATATGACACCTTGGCAAATGGCAAGTGAGTGAAGGTGAAACGAAACCGATGAACAGGAAGCTTCAAACACTTCTATTCAGAAACAGAAGTTAACACTCAGACCTGATACTCACTCACAGGTAAGTGATGGAAAGATACATAGTTCAGTAGTTTAATAGATTGAATCAGTATTAGAAAGTATGTCATTGATTTGGCTGTAAAGGAAGGTTTGAGGTGTACTTTTAAAGACTGAATAAACAGGAAAAATGGGACAGAATGGAGAAAAAAAAAAGAAAAAAGAAAAAGGTTAACTGAAACTTCTTTAAACAAAAATGATGCCCGGTGTTCACAATGATTTATTGGGTAGTACCCTGCAGTAGCGCGGTCGGCGCCATACGCAAGTATACGTCATAGTCTATATGCTTATTTTTCCCAGGGCCGTTTGTGTATTACGACTTCTAAGGATCAATATCTGCGTATAACCTCGGTATACCCGCTTGTTTTTTGCTTCGCGAGTCCGTGATCTACCTTTATGAAGGCTATAGTTTCCCCTTTAATTGTGTACAATTTTGTGAAACTTGTGAATCTTTGTTGTAATTGCAGAGTCCCGCTGCGTTTGTGCAACAGAGTAAAGTGATACAAGTCGCTTCTTCTATTCATAGTGACGCAGAATTACGGTTATAGTCGTATCGTGTGATACCAGAGATTAAAAGTTATATAGCGATGCTGGCTGAAAATATCCACGATAAAACTGCATGAAAAGGTAAATGGAAAACTCCAACGACCTACATAATTTACCATGATTTTTTTATTTTTGTGACCACCATCTAGACCTACTAATTACAAGCAAGAACTTCTCTCTTTAGATGTTTAGTTCTAATTCATTTGAAAAGAAGTAAATTGTGCATTCTTGATTAAATATAAATCAGTGTCTTTACTTACAAATAATAAAGTTCTTAAAGAGATAGTTCACCCAAAAATGAAAACCACCATTTACTCAACATCATGTCATTTCGAAACCTGTATGAGCTTCTTTCTACCGTGGAAGATAAAAAAGATAATTTGAGAAATTCAAGGCATTTGTCAATACAGTCGAAATCAAAAAGGTACAAACAAAATGGTTTGTTAACGATCTACAAAAAAATCTTCTTTTGTGTTCCACAGAAGAAAGTAAGCCATACAGGTTTGCAATCACTTGAGGATGAGGAAAGGATGACAGAATCCATTAGAAGTAGGCATGGGTAATAGTAAACCACTTTTCTCTTTAGGACTACTCCACAGAGTTATTAGTTTAAAATATAGCACTTACCTTTTTTCTGTGTTGTATTTCATAGATAGATAGATAGATAGATAATCACAGTTGTGTGAGAGTGATAAAGGCAGACAGCACTTTTAATAAGCCACATCACAAGCATCCACAGCAACCACATCCCCATGGACAAACATCAGAACATCAATAACAAACCACACAAACTAAACAGACAGGAACTTAAGTACACTGACCAAATCAGGATGAGAAACACCTGAACACAATGACAACTTTAATCAGAAACCCTAATAACAACTCAGTCCAAACTAAACAAAACCGTGACAAATAGTATTAAAATAATGTTGTAAAAACTAGTTACATTTGTGGCTTCTTGTGACAGATATTTAGTTTATCTAGTTTCTTCTACCACCAAATAATGCAGTGCCGGAGAGTCATCTGAAGCATCAGATCAGCAGTCTCAGGCAGGAAGTTAGAGGCAGAGCTTATAGCAGGGTGAGGTTTTAGTGGTGAAGACATTAAAGACATTCATCAACACTGCCTTAACTTCCTGACAGAAACTGTTGTCATGCATAGATTTATGGCTACTTTGACTTAGACAGTAGTTCATAATTTTGAATCATTTTTAACATGCAACATCAATTTTTGCACACAAACCTTGTTACTCAGTGTTCATTAAATTTATCCAATTTACTCTATTCAGCAACGTAGATGATATATTGTCTCTTACTTATCTTTTCAGCATGGCATCCTCCAGTGGTCCACTAAATGAGGAGCTCCAGTGCTCCATCTGTCTGGATGTGTTCACTGATCCAGTCACCACTCCATGTGGACACAACTTCTGCAGAACCTGCCTGACCAAGTGCTGGAGAAACACACAGACCTGCTTCTGTCCATTCTGTAAACAAATATTCACCAGAATGCCTGACTTTGAGATTAATACAACCAGTGGCACGTTAATGGGGGTTAAGCAAACTCTACAGCAATCCCAAATCAATTTGATATTCAGCGGGCCCAGAAAATTTAGCGGTGCCCCTGAATACAATGCTGAGAGTTTTGCGCAACACTTTCAGGAGAAGCTCAATCTAGGAAGACCTAAGGTGTTTTGTGACTTCTGTGATGGAATACTGCAGAAAGCTGTGAAGTCCTGCCTGATGTGTCAAAGCTCTTACTGTGAGACTCATCTGGAGCCTCATCACAGAGTCCCACGTCTAAAGAAACACAAACTGATCAACGCTGTGGAAAATCTGGAGGATTATATATGCCAGAAACACCAGAGACCTCTGGAGCTGTTCTGCAGAGATGATCAGACGAGTGTGTGTCTGTCCTGCACTGAAGGAGACCACAGGACTCACTATATTGTTCCTATAGAAGAGGAGAGTCAACAGAAGAAGGCAAGATATACAAACAAAACACTTTAAACACCCTTGAAATATAATGTTATTTTCTCTGTGTTGACATGTTGAAGCACTTGTCCCTTTTTATGTTAAAGGTCAGTCACACTGTTTTCGTTCCATTGACTTCTATTCACACACATATAAATGCGGGAGAGCAGAAACACAAGATCATGTGAAGTTGTTTTCCATTTCACCGCATTCCAAAATTCAAGTCTGGTGAACTTTGGTAAATTTGTATCACATGAGACCATGTCACCAACAGAAGATCAATATATCAAGGCATGACCTCGTAGCTGAAATAAGAGAACATACATTTAAAACTGCACTGCTGAAGAAAAGAGGAGTATATTGTATGTGTTCACATTTTAGATTTTTTATTTGTATATATTTCATCTGGGTAGATTTTTTTACAATTTGCAGTCCAAAAATGATTACAGATTACGTGATAAAATCTGTAGTTAGTAATGTAATCTAGATGACTAATTTTATGTAATGTATTCTGACTACTGTTTAGATTACTTTTGTATCTAACTCGTTTCAAATGTATTAATAAATATAAAAAAGAAAATAAAGAATTTATAATATATATATATAATTAAATTAAATCTAAGAGCTTTCTGATCCTTCATAGACAGCAATATATTAATGATAATGGAATATATTAGTTTGTATAGAGCATGGAAGAGTAGCGGCCCTAGTACTGAGCCTTGAGGTACTCCATACTGCACTTGTGATCGATATGATACATCTTCATTCACTGCTACGAATTTCAAAGTCAAGCCTCTGTTTGAATCATGTTTCCATTTTGGATTACTTGTGAAATAAAAATCCATTTGCATTCTTTAACTCACCTCCAGTGGACCGATTGTTACACCAGCTGACACATGAGTAAACTGATCATATTTCATGTCTGATCCAAGAATCAATGTACTTTTCAGTTCTGTATTTTCAGTCTCTGACAGTTTGTTGTTGTTTTACCTCAATTTAATATATAATTAATTTAGCAAGCAGTTTTGTTTTATCTTTTATTTATTCAAAGTAATATATATTAGAAATGTATTCTTTTTTTACATTAGACTGAATGGCTAACAACAGGAAGCTGCAATAATGGCAAACAGTTTTTAAAGTAAAGAAAGCATAACTTATATCTAAGTGACTACAGGCCAATAATATATCAGAATGCATAGTATTGTTGATTTAACATTAATTCATGCAAGGTTTTTAAGGTAAAATGTTTGTTTGACAGGCTCTATCATCAAAAGTGGAATCAGCAGCAAGCGCTCTTATTGATGTGTTAGACAGGAACCCGACTCAATCTTCTTCAAGTGGCCTTACTCCTCTGCCAGAACCTGAAAATAGGGTGAGGCAGGCATTAAAAAGGTAATTATATGTTTACCATTTTAATATTTAGCATCATTAAATATTTAAAAACACGGTAGAAAGCTTTTAAACATTTAAAAATGTAACTTTTCTTGTCTTTTTCCAACCTTCTGCTGAAATACTATTCATGCGTCTGTCTTTTTGTCACTCTTACCATAGGCAATTCACAAGTATGCTTGGGACTGAAAATGACCAGCCTAGGGGCAAAAAACGTTCCCCTGTGGCCAAACCTGGTACTGTGAAAAAGACAGATTTTCTCATTTATGTGCTCTCTGAACACACCCTGTTTGCTCCAAAAGGAGATGAAGACCTAAAACTTGTACATGCTGGGCTTGGGAAAAGGGTGTTAACTTTTCCAGACAGTTTTAAACACAGTGAGGTAATTGCAAACATTATCATAATGCAAGTATTTTTTTTTTTCATGACTTAAAAAATGAATAATGAATGTGGTGTTTTATGCTTGTTAAAGATTGTCACTCTACTTGAGGAAGAATTTCCTAAATTAAAAACTCTTCAGGGGGGCTGGATGTTTTACAAGTCTACAGGTATTTATATTTTGCCTGTCAAATATAAATAAAACATGTAATGAAGTTTTTAGTTCTCTCTGATTGTATTGCAAGTAGGGTGTGAAGAATTCTTGTGCTATCAGAAAATGTCCTTTGCAAATAAGTAGTCCTAATTATACATTTGTCATTCAAGTGTTGCTTTGCTGATTCTTTGCTGACATTGGGTACGCATAAAATTACGTAAATATGCATTACAAGCTGATGTAGCCATTATGGAAAAAACTATAAAGAATAGCAGTCACCGCAGCAATTGTGCTCCTCTCTGCCATGTTTTAAGTTTAAGGCCTGCACAACTTGAGAACTTGTGCATTAAAATTATTTCTGAGCTTGAGTTATAAACTTAAGAGATCATTCATGTCCAAATTTTGACTAGGTAACTCATGTTAACAACAGTTCTGATAGCAAGTAAAGGCAGCATTAGTCCTGAGTTTGACTGTCCTCTGATTTTACTTTTAGGTGGTGGTGAGCGGCGGCGAAAGCTGTCTATAATTCCCACAGACTCTGATGGATACTCAACTCGGCTCATGAAATTGGTGTCGAATAATGGGAAGAACATGCTTTTTGTAGTTCCACTACAAGAGCAACTTTCCACTGAACCGTTACCCATTGATTCTGTGGAGTTTTCAAAGATGCCACAGTCAAACTGTATGAAATGTGGCATGAAAATACCACTGCCATTGCTGCCCTTACACATCAAAGAGTGCAATGTAACCAAGACTGTAGGTTTTAATTGTATTGTTTTTCTTTAATAATGCTTTCTTAATATTATCATTGCCAATCCATTTCCATCATTTCATTAGGACTCTGTAACTGATGTGACGGTTCTTGATTATGAATATGAAAATGATAGCGAAGCGACTGACCAGCCAAGCTCACTTCACACTGATCTAGAAGAACCAGAACAGGTATTTTGATCAAAATGCATTCTTTGATAAATGCAGATTTTTGTTTATCAAAACGTGCACCCAGATATCTGTGGTTCCATGCAAACTGTTGTGAGGATATTCTGAAATTTTACGAGACTGATCTGAAACTTTTGCATAGTATTATTTATTAAGTCAAATGTATTTTCTTTTACTGGAAACCAATGAGTAACATATATCATTTTCTTACATTTTTATTTTTACAGATTTGTCCCATTTGCCAGATTTCACTCCCAACTGATCTCCTACCTTATCATGCAAGCACATGTGGTGAAGGGTAAAGTTATAATACGACGTAGAATGACACTTAATTTAATACATAAAAAAATTAGTCCACCTATTCCATAAATCTAGCAGTAATATTTAGAAGGCACAATATTAATCATGTTGATCCAGCTACTCAAAGTCTCCTGAAGGGAAATGACATGTGTTTTAAAGAAACAAATCTACCAAATCTAAAACTATAAAATGTGTTGCTGTGCAAAGAGGAAAATTATCCATATTGTTAAAGACCTTGTTTGTTAAAGGTATAATAATATTGTATATAATGTAATTGTATATGGGACACTTACATTTACTTCACTATATTACAATTAAATCTAATCTTGACAAACTATACATCATTGGAAAGACTCCCAAATATATATTTTACCAATGTTTTTTGTTAAAAATTATGTAGTAAAAGTAACAGATTAATTTATGACAAGAGTGCACCCTCAAAATTCTACATTATAACAGCAGTTCTGATCTTTGTTAAAAAAATTTTAAAAAAAAACTTTGTTGCCTTTTTCTCTATCACATTTTAATATATAAATTATTATGTTTATGAATTATAAAAATTTACATTTGGATAGTGCACTATGAAGTCTGTTCGAAAACGTAAGGGACAGTTAAAATATCTGAAAATAGACTAAGATTAACAAAAGTCGAAAGCGGAGCTGAAAAAAAAAAAAAAAAAAAAAAAAAGATAGAAAAATATTTTTTTGGGTGGACTTTTTTTTTTTTTTTTTATTCATGCAATAAAATGGGCTGGTTTCATAAACCATGAGTAGGCCTTAGTTAAATTGGGTAATTCATGTAACTTTTATAAAAGTGCTTAAAAAAAAAAAAAAAAAAAAAAAAAAAAAAACACCATTACAGGTGTGCATCTTCAGACAAATCAATAGCACTGACATTTTAAGATGACAGTGAAAGTTGCATTCAGTAAAAATGGTAAAGCATGCATTTTAGTCTGGGACTAGGATTTAAACCTTGTTTGTAAAACCGGGCAAATATCTTTATCTGTAAAGACTTTATTTTATCTTTGTAGAATCAATGTAACTTTAATGTGTAAGAAAATGTCTAACTGCTCTGATAAACTACACTGAAAACGTGTGTTATATGCCTATTTTAGAGCGTGGACTTTCAGTGGCAGTGATTCTCCGAGCACTTCAAGAAGAGAAGAATTGGCAGGACTCTCAACTGCACAAACATTCACATTCACATCAGTATCAGCAGGTTATACACGACACATTCTGCTTGGGTAGTGCTGTTGTACTGCTGGGAAATAAGCAGCGATACAAACTTTTTCTGTGTTGTGGCTTTTTTTTAACACTAGATTTGTCATACAACTAAAGCTTGTAAAATGCCCTTTGCATAAATTGTGAATTTCTCTTTTCAGCATGGAAAAATGAAATTGACCCACAGAAAGCATCTCGAATGTTCTGTGATGAATTGCTATCCCAAAACGAATACTGTCCATCTCTGTCACTACTCATCAACCAGTTTGATTCTGTGGATGAGCAGGACAGTACACTGATTTCATTTTATAAAAAGAACAGTGCTAACTGGTCAGCTCCATTGAGATGTAGCTTGACAGGTATCACTCGCCGTAATTATTACAATTATTAGAAAGCAAAAACTGTTTGTACAATTTCTGCAGTGTACATGAGCTTGCTGTCTTTTTGTTCTTGTGTTGTTGATTTCTGTTTAGAAGATGCAGCTGTTGGCAAAGGAGTCAACCGGCATGTTTTGTCAATGGTGATGCAAAAACTGAAGACTGGCTTTACTTTGAATTTAGGTGTGTAACTGATTGCTGTTCTTTGTGCGCACACACACACACACACACACACACACACACATAGCAGTGAACACACACCTGGAGCAACAGAAAAGCCACCAGTGGTGGAATTAGTTCAGTAAAAGAGTTTGCCAAATGCAGAGAATGTTATGGCTTTTAAACGACTACTACTATTAAAGATGATTGTCTTACAGTTATCATTTTTATTTTTAGGTTCTTCTACCACAGCACTTTTTGAAGGGGAAAAAAACCACCGTGTCCCTTCTGCATCTGCTGTATTACGGGACAGCAACTTGTTCCAAATGGCCGGCCGAATGATAGGTCACTCTTTTCTACACGGAGGTCCTTGTCTTTCTGGACTGAGTTTACCTGTGGTCATCCTTCTGACTGGAGGAAATGCTGACAGCGCGGCTTCAGTTCTGACCCTGCAGGATTGCCCAGACCTAGACCACAGGGAAACCATTAGTTTGGTGAGTACTTCCAGTGTAATAAAGTACTTTATTGTATAAAGATGTCACTGAATCATTGTAATACTTTTCACATTTTCAATTTGTTCTTGCAGCTCAAGAAAACACAACTCACTGCAGAAGAAATGACTCAATTGACAAATCTTTGTCTTTGCTGGGATCTCCCTGCTCCATCGTTGCGTAATCGAGACTGGCTGTTTCAACAGCTGTTGTCACATGCTGTAAGTTTTGCGGTTCTGTTTTCATCATAATAGTGTGACTGGAGTCACCGAAAAAGATTCATTCCCTATTCACCTAATCAAAATCTTCGAGTAACATGCTGAAAAACGATGCATGTGTTAGTACAGTACTGTATCATGCTAGTAACACCCTGGCATCCACATAGAATATCTGAGAATCACCCGCTTTGCAAAACACCCTAGCACCTGTCTATCTGTCTGTCTGGGAATCCTTGTAAATGAATCTATTGTGAGTGAGTAAAGTGAAGTGATATTCAGCCAAGTATGTTGACCCATACTCAGAATTCAGAAAAACAGAGTTTGTGTGTGTTTTCAGGTACTCGGACGCGTTAAGTGCCAGATTAAAGATTTGAGAAAAGGCATCAAAGACACCGGCATCTGGCCACTGCTCACCCAGAGACTAGACAGTCACCATGTTGTTTTCCCAAGGGAGTCAGCTCAGGACATTACATCACAGGTAAAATCTGGTGTTCTCTGGTATATATAAAAAAAAAAAAAATTATATATATATATATATATATATATATATATATATATATATATATATATATATATATATATATATATATATATATATATATATATATATATATAATTTTTTTTTTTTAAAATACATTCAATACTCTGTATAACTTATTTCATTATAGATGTCACAAATGGTCATTTTGGGGTAGTCGATATAATGCCAAATTTGTACTATTATGAGTTGAATATTAACATTAAAAATTTGCATTCATGTTTTCATGTGACATTTAGGAAACCTTTCAAAAAAAAAAAAACATAAAATAAAATACAATTCAAAACTCTTTATAAAAAAGCCCTGCTGCTGTAATTAATCATTGCCTACTTTCTTGAATTTATGATGAAAAAAATTCAGCTATTCAGAACACAGAAGCCTTAAGAGGTGTGCCCCCAAAATAATGTTTCAAATAGAGGATGAAAATCAGGATAGAAAACTTACAAAATCACCAACATCTTACGCAGACCTTGTCTTATGAAGAAAACCAATGAATAAAGCAAGTTCATGACCTCATTAGCATTCTTATTCAAACCCCATAGGGAATTCTTCAGAAAATCCAGTGGCCTAAACCTGTGGACAATACGTATGATGAAGACAATGGTGACTCCATTACTGTCGAAAAAATGTGTGTCATCACAGGCTATATGCGGAGATTCATTGAAGAAGGTATGAGTTTATTAATGCTACTTGTGTTGCAAACGGTCTTTTCTTAAGGTCTCTGCCATTTAATAATAATTATATAACAAATCAACTAGTTATGTGTTCCTACTTGAATTACTCTTCCATAGCATCACCGACCAGGCTGAATAACCTGATGAAGTTCTGGGTGGGATGGGAGCTGCCAGAGGAACACCTGCTGTTGGAGTTGGTGACTGCCAAGTTCCCTGTGGCATACACCTGTTTCAAAACATTACGCCTCCCCTGTCACTACAAGAGCTACGCTGCATTCAGAGTCGATATGTTGATGTGTCTGAACTCTGTAAACAGTGGATTTGGCCTCGTTTAACTAGAAAGAGAAAACAGAGGGCAGTGTGCTAGACGAACTGTGTTGCCTCTTTAAAAGAAGATACTGTATGTTCTTAAACTTAGATTGTTATTTGATTGCTTTTAACAATGTGTTTGAACTTTAATAATGCTTTACATTTTAAACCATTTTATTTCCCAGTTGGTATACTTTTCAATGTATAATTTTAAAACAGTACTAACTTGTATGTAAAGCAATAAAGGAATAATTCACTTTAATGTAAATTCTGTGTGATTGTTTTTAAACCTAAATCCATTTTTCATTCGGCGTAAGATGTTCAAATTTTTTGCCCAAATATAATAAATATATATATATTGTTTGATGTATACTGGAAATATATAAACAGGACTCGTTTTGTTTCCCCACTGATTTCTATTACATGGCCCAAAACATTGTCATACAGGTTTAAAAAAGCAGTTGCATTAATGTTAAAAACTTGTTAGAGTGACACCTGTTTACTGTAATAAAAAAAAGAGAGAGAGACACCAATGTATAGACCATTCACATAAAAATAATTTGCCAAATTTACATCTGCTCCTGATCTAAATGGTAAGCAAACAATATTTTGTTCTTTTCGACAGATTGATGACATCGTATTTTGTCAATAACCACACTGTTATTCTCTCAAGGATTTAATTAATCATGATTTACTAATGGCAAATCTAGATATTGGTATCTGTAACTGAAAAATATGGATTTTGAATCATGCTACATCCAGTCTGCTCGGTTTCACTGAGGCTTCAAGATGACAAAAACAGCAACACTTGAAACTTATGAATCCTACTATACAGTAGGCAAAATACATTAAAAATAAAACGTGTGACAAGAGTAGTACACCTGAATTAATGGTATTCATAAAATAGTACTGCCTTGTACTTTGAGATTGAGCTGAAGTTCACTGCAGATTTAAAAACATAAGAAATTGCCTTGTTTACTGATACTGTTTTGCAAACCAAATCTTCGCATAACTACAGGAAGCACTGCATCGAACAATGGTTTGGGAAAAATGTACACAAAAAATAAATGTAGAAAGCATAAATTAGAGCTGTGCAATATGGGGAAAATATCGAATTGTGATTTTTTTTTGACATTGCGATTTGATTTGCGAGCCAAGCTTCTGCTCAATAATGTCAATAATTTGCAACACAGTATTAGTATCAATTTTCTGCTGAAAACAAAATTTAAAAAAATCTGATATTCTTAAAGTTTCCATTAAACCATTACATAATTCCTTTTTGTTTTGGCATTATTCCAATAGGAATTACTGTTGTTCTATTGGTTGTCATCTGCCATATTACATCCCACCAATGGTTTCCATAAAAAAAAATAATAATAAAAAAAAACAACACCATTATAGTTTACATTAAAACCGATACAGTTCCCATTACATATATAGGGACTCTGGGTTTGTCCTGCCTCAACAAGTGCCAGACAAACACACAGACCTGCTTCTGTCCACTCTGTGAGGAAAAATTCAGCATTAGACCTGATCTTGGGATTAATTCAACCAGTGGCACCGTAATGGGGGAAGAGGTAAGGATGTTTAAAACAGCTCTGTTCGGAGAGACGGGCCGGAATGCAAGCTCTTACCGAGAAGGACAATACAACCCCTGCTTTCACTCCCCCAGAAAGCGAACTCTACAGAGGGACCAAGTCAATATTCTAATCAGACTCTAAGATGCTCAGGACAGTTGACAGAACGGTGCTGCGTGTCGTCACGAAAGCGTATCATTTTCACGCCTTGTCACCTGCCAATTTAACAATTCAAAAGACTTTAAAGCATTCAAACACAAGATGCAGAAAAGCTGAACGGAGTAGCTGGTTACTCGCGCGCTGTGCTCGGTGCACACGACAGAGAGCCGCGTCTCACAGACAGCAACACTGAACAGAGCTCGTGTTTTCCAGTGTCTGATCTTAGCCTGTCTTACCATGTGGTCTTATAAAACATTGCATTTGGATTTGATCCGCACGTTTCCGGTTTTGTTGGCTCCGTAACACAAACCACCACTAAACAGCAGCTTCAAACAATCTGGCACGACCAACAAACACTCCAAGCTACTCCTCCTCTGTTCTCTAGTGATGTCCGGTTGACCCAGTTCACCAAATCGAACTGAATTGTTTGAAATGGTTCGCGTCTCCAATAAGCATTAATCCTCAAATTATTAAAGCTGTTAACTTTTTTTAACGTGACTGACACTCGCTCTGAGTCAGAATAAACCAATATCCCGGAGTAATTCATGTACTCAAACAGTACACTGAATGAAATGCTGTGAAGACCGAACTGAAGATGAACACCGAGCCGAGCCAGATAATGAACAAACACGCCCACTGCTGGAGCAGTTCTCGTTCTCCAGTCAAGAACCGGTTGCTTCGGTTTTCGGATCACCAGTACACTGAACCCGAAAACCGTTTCTTTTAGACGCGTCCGATTTGAGAACCGATGAACTGATGAAACTGCGCATGCGTGTAATTTAAGTATTTTGTTAAACATTGGAAAGTGTGATAAAATAAAACAATAAAAATAATTAAAAAAAATTTTTTTTTAAGATGAATGTTTCCAATCTGTATATTATAGATAATGTATAGGCCAAAAGGGGTTTTCAGGGAAGTTGGACAATAATTACTCTAAAGACTACAGTATGTTTAATAGGAATAAGGGATTATTTCTGAAATATCAGTACTGTATTTATAGTTAATGAGAACACATTCACAAATTGAGTTTGTATTAAAGAGAACATGAACACGAGTAGAGCAGCTGATGATACTGAACTGCAGCACGTGCTGGTTAGAGTGATTCTCGTTCTCGAGTCAAGAACCGGTTGCATTGGTTTTGGATCATCAGTACACTGAACCGAAAACCGTTTCTTTCGGACGCATCCGATTCGAGAGCAGGCAGCAAGGAAGTCGACCGGAAGTTGAAGTCAGCCGCGTGCCGCCATCTTGTAGCAGAACTTCACTTGCGTTAGCATCCCATTGACTCCCATTCATTTTGGCGTCACTTTGACAGTGAATAACTTTACATCTGAGGTGTTTAAAGACTCTGTTTGTCCTTTATTTATTTCTAAAGATACACGACAATGTATAAAGGGCTCCATTACCTTCTATGTTACATTATGGCCCCGTAGAAACAGTTTTTTTTTAAAATAGGCTAACGATTGCGTCATAACCACTTGACTCCCTATCACACAGTAGAGAAATTACCGTACAGACAGGAGGAGAAGCTCGCAGGCAATTAACTTAATATGGCGTACTGGCGTTACATTTTAAAATACTATACAAAATAATTAATCAGAATACTTACTCCTGCTCACTCACGACAAAGAACTCCTCGCTCAAGCTCGCCGTCTCTGCAAGATTAAAGATGGCAGTTTGCACGCACAGCTACTAGAAGATTTACATCTGTCTGACAGGTTGCTGACGTCGTCAAGCTTCGTTTGAGTCTGCGCGTCAGAAACGGAAGTGCTAAAAAATGCTAAAAATGGGCTTCACTTGTCTCAATTAGCCTTTTGCCGGCTCCTCCCCCAGAACGGGCATTGTCCAATCACACATCATAGCAACCGTTACTATGTGAGCAGCTCCGACAAACATCGACTCCAAGCAAGATGGTGAAGCGGTGCGCCCACGGCGTTTGTAAATCGGACACAAGACACCCCGAGAGACTGTCTGGAGGAGTTGTGTTCTTTCCATTCCCAAAGCCGAAAACCAGTGTTAATTTTGACACAAAATTTTAATTTAGTTTTAGTCTTAGTCTTTTGACTATAATTCTTTTTAGTTTTAGTCAAGTTTTAGTCATCTGATTTGTTTTAATTTTAGTCTTATTTTAGTCGACTAAAATTGCTTGGTATTTTAGTCGACTAAAATTGCTTGGTATTTTAGTCGACTAAAATAAGACTAAAATCAATAACAGATTTACTAGACAATTTTTTACAGCTGGTATAGGAAACAAACTTAACCAAAATATATAAAACACAAATTCAACTTTATTTCAACACAACTGTGTCTTTATTTCGATTCAAAAGCTTTTATGCAGCAACAAACACTGTCATGATAATGTAAACAATAACTAGCTGCCAATTGACCATCAATAAAAGAAAAATAACGTTAGGTCCAGGACCTTAAAGCTTACAGCTGAGCTGAACAATAAGTGCATACATTTAAAGTAAATATTTAATAAGTTGGCAGCTAGGTGGATAAAAAAAGTAACAAGATTTTATAAGGTATTCATTTGTCTAGCAATATTGTATGTTTTAAATACTACAATATTGCTAGATTTGTATGTATAATGATAGGATGTGAACATTCATGTTTCACATGACTAATATAGAAATATTTGTGATATTGTCAACAAGTAGAACATTATAAAATATACTAATCTAATTCTGGGCATTCATCGCATCTAATTTGAAGAAGGGGCTATTTTACAGTACTTTTCAGTTCGTAATATTTAATGCTACAACATCTACGCACTGAACTATTACAATTTTGCTTAGCTCAATAAACAAAAGAACATCGTTGTGAAATTACATTTGAGAAAATGTCCGGGTGGCTCGTCTGTAAATGTCTTTTCAAATTGGTTGTGTTCTTGCCACGAATGAGCGCTCCGCGTGCTTTACACTTTGTTTTGTTTTGTTCGTCGTCAAACGTGAAGTGAGCTGTGGACATTTTGTCGCTCTTTTAGACAGTAGGGACTTTAAGCAACAGCTGCGAATGGAACGGCTACAGCGACCGGAAGTTTGCCGTCACACCGCTGTAGCCAAGAACGTAAAAGTCACTAAGCAACGGTAAAACAGAACAGCGCAACGCAGCATTAATTCATTTATTGAGATCCAAAAAAATATATAATTTAAAAAAGCAAGAGAAGGATTGCTTTTGGCGTTAAATGACAATCTTTTGTCAGAAGAGGAGTTTTTAATATTGTATGATGTAAATAAGTCTAAAAACATAACATTTATTTACCTAACCTCTCACGTTGTAGCGACTCCGGCAAATCAGCTGTTCTCCCGTAGTAGACCGTTAAATTAGAACGTCACAAAGTAGCAGTTAAATTCGCGCAGGCGCAATACAACGCCAGAATGGCGTTGCCGTTCCACCAGAGGCTGTTGCTTAAAGTCCCTATCACCTCTTCGAATGCCGACTTCCCGGGAGCTCATAAAAAACTGAAAACCTTCGCTTCAAGTCTCAATAAGTCAGGCTCTGATTGGTTCTCTTCTCTCATGCAGTCTGTTCTGTTTTGCCGGTTCTTTTGCTCATTCCTCGCATCTCTCCCGTCTGCTGATTTGATTTTCGTCACAGTCTATTTTCGTCTCGTCCTTTATTCGTTGACGATAATGTCAATCAATTTAGTCATAGTTTTAGTCTCCATCAGTGCCTTCTATTATAGTTTTCGTTTCGTTTTCGTCGGCAAAAATATATTCGTGACGAAAATAATGACGAAAATATTTAGTCAACGAAATTAACACTGCCGAAAACACAACGTGAGCGGTGCCTACAATGAATAAAACATTGTGGACGGCCCCCAAAATGGATATCTGAATGCCTTATATTTTATGCATTTCATTTGATTATTTTATCTGTTATGCACCATTTAAGCCAAAGCAATTTTCTATTTGTGAATTCTGTTAATCAACAATGGAAATAAAACATTCTGATCCTGATTCTCAAAACAACAGAGAAATGTTAGTTAGCTTTGAATGGCTTTGACACAAATGTAGGTTTGGCTAGCTAACATACCCTTGTATTTGAACAAAATCGCTACTCGCAATAGACAATAATAGACCATAACATATGAAAGAATGACCAGCATGACTGGTCCACAAGGTGGTGCTGGTTGCATTTGAGGTAACGTTTCTCAGATTTCGCTTGAGAGCAGTAAGCATTAGCCTCGATAGTAGTAGTGTCTCCTTCATTGCGTATTTTTCTATTTTGAATGTATCCCTCCACTGCATACTGTAACCCCTTTTGCCTCGATCTGGAGGATATCGCGGAGGTATTGCTCCAAAAAAGGTCACTGACACACACTGGTATACCTCTTCCCAACATGGCAATATGCCGCGCTGGTCGTGTTTGACCATTTGTTTGTCGGAGGTAGCAACAGTAACTAAGGGGGCGGGGCTCAGCGAAAGGCGAACTGAGTTCCGGGTCGCTGTGTCCATTTCTTTTACTGTCTATGTTCGAGAGCCGGATGATACTGCGCATGCGTGATTCAGCGTAAAGCCGACTGACTCCCTGCGTCTGATCCGAACTGATTCTGTGCTAATGTTATGAGCGCGGGTAAAGCGAGGGCTTGAATGAAGGGCAATTTGGCGAAACGTAAATTCATTTAATAACAAATACATCGCAATGGATTATGTATAGTAAGTGGATCATGGTTTCTGTGCTGATGACACCTAATTTATTTACTTTATATCTTAAATCCTCATATGCACATTAGTGCTGTTACTGTATTTGGGTGCGTTGTTGCAAAACTTAATTGTAAACGTTTTATGATTATGAGGTTTTTAACTGACTAAAGTTGACTACTGACTTTATATATTTTGTAATTCCCCTCAAGCATATGCTGACACAAGTGGTTTCCGTACTACTGGTTTATTTGATGGCTTTTTCCCCCAAATCCACCGTGAAAACTAAATGAATACAAACCACATGAACTTAATACAAACCAAAACATACATTAGCAAACAAACAAACTTTAAGACCTGCAAAACACAAAATACAAATATAAAGAAAATATAAAACGACATACCTCTTTAGCTGCATGCAAGGAAAAAAATTGTTTTGAATACTCCTTAATCTCATGTTCAAATCCCTTGCAAGAAGAGACATCCATTGAGCATATGCTCAACTTTCGTGTTTGCCGCTAGCTTGCTTACAGGAAGCGAGAAACTTCTTCTTCTTCTTTGTGCTTATTTGGCGGTTCGCATTCTTAAAAAGAGCATTACCGCCATCTACTGTGGGTAATAGATCAGAGACAAAATACACTGAAAATACATTGAAAATACACAAAATAGAATTATTACAGCTTCTTTCCAATTCTTAACGTCCCTTCTTCCCATACCCTGTTGTAAAACTCTAGAATGACTTTAAGAGATTCTTCACTTAACTTTTTTAACATTACATAACTAATGCCATCCTGTCCTGGAGTTGACGCTTTTGTATTTTTTAACGCCCTCTTCAATTCTAAATATGAAAAAGGCACGTCTAGAATACTATTTGTTACTCTTTTTTCCCTAAAATAAATGGGAATAAAATCATTTCCTTACATTCCTTCATCAAATTATTCGAACTATTTATTTTTGAAAATTCTTTTCTAAACATTTCTGCTTTCTCCTCATCACTTATTGCTATTTCTTCTCCACTACTTAACACATATTCTCTTCTAATGCCACTCATCTTTTTAATCATATTCCATACTTCCCCAATTGGAGTATTTTTCCCAATTTCGTCACAATATGCTCTCCAATATTCTTTTTTCACTTCCCTTATTGTTATTCTAGTTTCTGCTTGTGCCTTTTTATATATCATCATGTTTTCCCAATTGTGAGTTTTTCTTAGAATTTTAAATGCTTTCCTTTTCCTCTTAACTGTTATTGCACACTCCTCATTCCACCATGGGACTATTTTCCCCTCCCTTTTTCCTTTGTTTTTCGGAATGCATTCTCTTGCAGCATTCTGTATCACTGATATTATTTCTGTATATATTCTTTCAATTATTATTCTTTCTTTCATCTTGATCATTTTCAATCCTTCCTCACATATTCTTTCAAATTTTTCCCAATCTGCCTTCTCATATTTCCACTTTCCTGTATTTACTTTCTTTATCTTCCTTATTTCACTATTTACAATTGTACTTAATATTGGAAAATGATCACTACCCACTGTACAGTTTAATACCTCCCAATTTATTATTCCCCCAATTCATTAGAAACAATAGTTAGATCAATTGCTGATTCCGTCCCTAAATTTACATCCATACGAGTTTTTGTTCCATCATTTATACAAACTAAATTCTCTTTTTCCATTACCTCTTCAATGACAATACCATTTGTATCTGTCAATAAACCTCCCCATAAAGTATTATGGGCATTAAAATCCCCACACAATATTACTCTTTTTTTCTCTTAATCCTTTTATTGCTCCCATACTTTCTTGTGTTATTTTTTTACATGGATTATAAAAGTTTATTATAACATAATTCTTATTTCCAACCCATATTTCTACTACTATATATTCCATAGTTTCCCCTTTCTCCAAAACTCTATATGGTAGCCAGAAACTTGCAGGCAGTCAGCCATTAAATACAACCATCGATATTTCAAAATAAAAGTCCCAAACCAAATAACAACAAAATAATTCACAAATAATAAATGTAACTTATTTTCTTCACAACAAAAATCTTATGTCTTTAAAAATGAATGTTTGATCGATGTGACGCATCATTACCAATGATCCATTATGTCGAGCGTAAAATAATCGCTGAAGTGTTTTTTTCAACTGGTTTATTGAATCGAACCCTCCGAAAGAACCGGTTCGCAGAAAAGAATCAAAATTCCCATCACTACTGTTCTCCACAGCATCTTTATCTTGCACCAATTAATGATTGGATGTCTTACAAGATAAGGATAATCATGATGAACACATTAACCGACCAATCACATCCCCTAAAAACAGAGAAACAGTGGAGAGCGGGAAAACAGGAATAAACCAATAACAAGGGGAGAAATACAGCAACCAATAAAAAACAACCAGAGCACGTTACAGGGCCGTAACATCTCTGTCACACACTTGAGGAATTCGGCCAATCAAAATCCACGGGATAGCTGGCCAATCAGCATACACCTTGCTTTTCAAAATGATGAGCTTTGTAAAAATCAACATGTTTTAGAAAGACAAGGCATAGTGGAGCAACAATAATGTGTAATAATATGTGGAAAATAATGTTTTTTTTTGTTTGTTTGTTTTTTACTTTAAACTGAATAAACACATTGCATTACACCGTGACCGAATACACAAAATTAGCAACGTCTTATGGCCTTTTTAAAATAATGAATCTTTTACCTGCTTAGAAGTGCAACATTTTATTTATAATTTTTTTTTGTGTGTGCAATTATTATATTGTTCTGGCATAAAAATGGAACAATTACAGTGTGTCTGTTGGATGTTTCCTATCAGATGTTTACAGATGTACACTCAAACAGTGACTAACAAAAAATAACCATATTCTGTATGAGATAACATGAACATTTCGCCCGCCCTGCTGCAAAAAAACAATTGAAAACTCGTGAAAGTCGGCATAAAATGCTACATTTCCAGAGAATTGTGCGTTAATTTGTAAAGACATTTTTTCTCATGGAATTACATGTAAAATTCTTCTTTATATAACAGCAACTGAATAAAGAAAATGTTGCTTGTGAATAAAAAAAAAATTTAAATCCAATAAATTAACTTGTTCATTATTATGCAAATACACATTAGAGAATGACTTCAGTTCATGACCGACGATCTGTTCACATAAAAGTTAGTACAACGAGACAAAATACAAACAAGGAGGATCTTTATTTTTGACGTGCATCAGTTTCATATAAATTAGTGTATTAAAATAACATTCTTATAAGTAAACATAGAGCATTAGAAGGCTTTGCATTGATAGTGCTTCTTTTACTCTGGTTTCACCACGATATCAGCGAATCCGTGCACTTGAGTGAGCAGACGGCAGTCCATCGATGCCAGGAGCTTCTGAGAGCCGGACACGCTTGGGACAAACTTCTCCGTCAGTGTAACCTTCCCAAGCTTCTCCACATCACTGACAGACAGAACCAGAGTATAAACTTACTGGAAGTTTTTCTCTCTTTAAACACGGTTTATCATTTCTGATGTAGCACTGTTACTATACGTCAGCACACCTGCTGTTAAACATTGAAAGTCTTACCCATGTTCGATCATTCGGACGCTCTGCATTCCCAATCCCTCTACACGGAACAAAACGCTCCTCAACACTTGTGTCAGCGGGTTCTGGAACGTGATCTGGACGGTCAACTCTTTCCCCACCACAGCGTCCTCTAGAGGCTGAAAGAGTACAAACACACGTCAGTGAACTCAGGATTAAATCAGATCTGAGAGCCACAAAAAAGAGCACTGGTTATAGTGCATCACAGATCAAGACCAGTGTCTCAATGACGTACTTTGAGGATGAGGTCTGGTGTGCGCAGTCTGAAGTTGAACTGTGTGGCCAGAATCTGTTTGGTCTGATTGACCCGACCGGTGACCGAGAGCATCAGAGCGCCCTGGTCCACCAGATGATTCATGTACTCCTTATACTGCAGAGTCCAGGGAAAAATCTTGGCTGAAGGGAGACAAAGGAGCATGACATTAATGAACTGATGATAAAACAATCATAATGAGAACTATATGTCATTATGCATTGAAATCCACTACAGGTCTCCTCATATTTTCTCACTGCCCATAAGAATGTTACACTTTTTCAATATGTGTAAGAAAAAACATTTTTTTAAGTCTGCAATGAATGTTTCATCGTCCTCTCACTCACATATAATTCAAATTAGTAAATACATATCAGGTCACTTCATACAGTTCATGAACTGGATCTAATTTAAAATTCGATTAAAATAGAGCTGAAAAATTATTAACCGTGATTAATTCCATTCAAAATAAAAGTTTGTTTATATACTAATGTATACCGTGTATATTTATCATGTATATATATATATATATATATATATATATATATATATATATATATATATATATATATATATATATATATATATATATATATATAAATAGACACATAAAGGTATATATTAAGGAAAAATATGTTCGATTTATATATAAAATATTTATATATAATATAAATAATAAACAAGTATATAAATATATACATACAAATATTCTACATAAGTGTGTGTATTTATCTATACATAAAAAATATACATAGTACACACACATACTGTATGTAATCATGAACTTTTATTTTGAATGTGATTAAACGTGATTTATTGTTTTCTAGTCCTAATTAAAAATAAGCATTAATACAATCTCAAACAAAATTGTACCTTTGGAGAAGTACCCTGAAAGGGAAACTTTATACGTTATTTGCACCTAAAAAGTTAATTGTAATGCCTTAAGAGCATGTGTTATGACTCTAAGGTACTAATATGCACTTTAAATAGGTAAATAAGGCACAAAGATGGCCTTTTAAGAGTCTAAAGCTACAATTTGTAGATGAACTCTGAAAACCAACTGCAAGCAGGTCTCATCATCAAGAGATTTTTGACAAAAGCAGCTGATTCATAGATTATGGGGCACGATAACCAGACAAACATCTGTGCTGGGACGGTTTAATAGTCAGACTCCACTCACTCTCTTGTGGTTTGAGGTCGACTGTAATCCGGTCTTTCTTCACCGTGTCCTTCATCACTCCAGTGTAGTACATGACCATCACCTCGTACAGGAGCGCGGCCGTGCGCTGCTTTGAGCTCGTGTTCTTCAGGACGATGGACAGTTTGGCGTCTTCACCGATACGAGGTCCTGCCCCGTTCATGACGATCTCAATGCTCACGTCGTTGTCGGTGGGCGACAGATACAGAGTGGGCTTGGAGCCGAAACGACTGGCCGTTTCCACAGCTATGCGCTCCTCCTCTGAACCTGATGGAGATCAACAGACGATAAGAGGATTGTGAGTTTCTATATCTTACTGTGTCAAAATCATATAAGGCAGCTCTAGATGCGTATGTTTTGTGACCTTCTGGGTATTTATAGAGGTGTGTGATGTCCACGCGAGCATCAGATCCCACAGCTTTAGTGCTGATGCTCTGACCGATGGAGTTCTTCTCCACGTGAACCTGACTCAAACTTCCATCAGCTTTCTTCTGCCAGTAGATCCTGTCACTGTTCACCTGAGACGCACAGAGAAACCACTTCAGCCGTTCAGTAGATGTTTCTTGTCAGATACAAGTAAGGGTGAAGAGTGTGTATGAAGCGCTCACTTCAGCAAAGACGAACGGCGTGTCGTATTTCAGGTGGACCTGTCCGTTGCGGACGGCAGAGACAGGGGTGGGACCGCAGCGGTATGACCCCTGGCTGAGCTCTTGAGGGGTCGCGTCCACCACCTGCCATCCACCGTTACCCGCCGGGAGATCTGGACGCGTCATCCAGGACTCGTTCCACACGTGGAAGTTCCTACAGAGACACACAGCCAGCACAAACACACTTGAACAGGCTTTGACTAAAACTGGGATTGAAACATAGACACTGACATGAGGTCAAAAAATCATGAGCGTCAACCTCAAACGAAATACTTTCAGCTTTTATTTATTTTCTTTATTTTTTTCAATATTGATTTGTGTGATTTTGTGTTTTTAAAACACACACAGTTAAATAACCTTGAAAATCAAATGCACTAAACATTTTAGCAATAAATAATCGTTTAAAAAACTGACGCATTCTATATATTCCACGTAATTCCAAAAAATAAAGCTAGTTGTTTTTCATGCTAGGTTAAATTTGTGTTAAACGCTAGTTTATTAAACATATTTATTAGTTTCCCCCAAAGCAATTCTACTTCTAATACTTTGAAAACAAAAAGGGACACTTAAGTGTTTAACACTTAAGTGAACACTTAAGTGTCCCTTTTTGTTTTCAAAGTATTAGATTTACCATTTTTATTTTAACGTCATTAATATTATAGTTTTTGTAAATATTATCATTTTACATTTATTTAAATTTTTCATAAATTTGTTGTTTTTTGACATTTTTTATTAGTTTAAACATCTATAAAGTTTGTTTATTTTTTATTCATTTTGTCTTCAATTGTTTTTTGTTTTTGTTTTTTTTATAACATTTTTCATTATTTATTTAGTTGTTTTAATACTTAAAGTTAAACTTAAGGAAAATAAGAAACCTTGCCTTGGCAACTAACTGAAATAAAATAAGTTTCATTTATTTCATTAACATTTCAAGTGGTTTTGATTTTTGTTGACTAATAACTCTGGTGCTATATTAAAGTAAAGTGTCAGTAATGATCGCTGTATTTGAGAACGGTCAGTAACTGTCACATTAAAATTTCCAAGCATTAATTTGACACAGTTCAGTGAGACCAGGTTTGACCCCGTGACCCCGACACTGATGACATTAATGAGAGTGAAAGGAACTTAAGAGGTGATGGTTGTTATCACACAGTACCAGACAGAATCGCTGGTCTCGTCTTTGATAAGCTCCAGTTTCTCATCAAGATAAATGTCTGTGCTCAGAGAAAGGTCCGTGTCGTGAGCAGAACTGAAGTTGGTCACACAGCGGGTGGGAATACCAAGACATCTCAACACTGAGAGAGAAACGGAGAGAACGTTAAACAAATGTTCACTCTGAACTGGAGGTGGTGCCAGAATTGCCCTGATGATCAACAGCTTGAAGCAAGACACTACAGGCAAAATCATACTTTTGATTTCATGTTTTGGGCTATTCTGCTTCCATAGCATGTCTTAGTTAAGACTAGCACAAAAAAAAAAAAAACATCTAAAATATACTGAAGTGTTTCAAGTTTTTGCTGAAATGCATAGTTTTTTTTTTTTTTTTTTTACAGAATTCTCCTTTAGACCAGAGGAAGGAACTTCTGAACACATGATTGAGTATATTTTGCATCATTTTTTCTGTTTGTGGCTGTAGATTTAAATTACAGTACACAAGTTCACAGGGTTTCTTTTTTGTTTTTTGCTGCTGACAGTGATAAACATATCAAAGCGTACCAGATGTGGTGACTCCTGCAAAGACCCAGCACTGGCCATATTTGACAGGCTTCCCTGAGCTTGTGTAATACTGTCTCAGGATGGCCCCGCTCCCGGTCCAGACGGTGGGACTCGTCCCGTCTTCATAGCTGTCTGACCAGTTACCCATCAGCACACCACGGTCATCATTGGTGTTCACCTGTCACAGAAGAACAGAAACACTTAAAAAGACAAGCACTTTTCATCTCTTCAATCATGCATCTTTTCATTTCTTTTATCATGCATCTTTTCATTTCTTCTATCATGCATCTTTTCATCTCTTGAATCATGCATCTTTTCATTTCTTCTATCATGCATCTTTTCATTTCTTCTATCATGCATCTTTTCATTTCTTCTATCATGCATCTTTTCATTTCTTTTTTCATGCATCTTTTCATTTCTTCTATCATGCATCTTTTCATTTCTTCTATCATGCATCTTTTCATTTCTTCTATCATGCATCTTTTCATCTCTTCAATCATGCATCTTTTCATTTCTTCTATCATGCATCTTTTCATATCTTTTATCATGCATATTTTCATTTCTTTTATCATGCAACTTTTCATTTCTTCTATCATGCATCTTTTCATTTCTTCAATTATGCATCTTTTTATTTCTTCAATTATGCATCTTTTCATCTCTTGAATCATGCATCTTTTCATTTCTTCAATCATGCATCTTTTCATTTCTTTTATCATGCATCTTTTCATTTCTTCAATCATGCATCTTTTCATTTCTTTTATCATGCATCTTTTCATTTCTTCTATCATGCATCTTTTCATTTCTTCAATTATGCATCTTTTTATCTCTTGAATCATGCATCTTTTTATCTCTTGAATCATGCATCTTTTCATCTCTTGAATCATGCATCTTTTCATCTCTTCTATCATGCATTTTTTCATTTCTTTTATCATGCATCTTTTCATTTCTTCTATCATGCATCTTTTCATCTCTTCTATCATGCATTTTTTCATTTCTTTTATCATGCATCTTTTCATTTCTTCTATCATGCATCTTTTCATCTCTTCTATCATGCATTTTTTCATTTATTTTATCATGCATCTTTTCATTTCATGCATCTTTTCAATCATGCATCTTACTTTAATTTTTAGACCCAAAGGTGCTTCGTCTTAAAATATCAGGAAAGATGTGAGAACGCGAGAAATTATTAAATCAAATTAATATAATCTTTTAATGATTATGTGAAGAATATTGTATAATGGCTGAACTGTTTTTGTGGACATTATTTAACAATGTATAGTTTATCGATAGTAAATCAAATCATTATCTTCTACTGTTATTTTTATACTTACTGACAATTTGTTTCATGAAAAGATCAATCAAGCAGATTTCTGCAAATTTAACTTCTAAAAATGAACTTTAAAATGTTCTTTATTACAGCTTTTTAATTTAATTCACAATGTTTTTTAATAATAAATTTAATAAAAATATATAATATACTTTTATTTAGAAATGATACATTAAATGGTTTAAAA
Organism: Carassius auratus; assembly: GCF_003368295.1. Lineage (NCBI taxonomy): Eukaryota > Metazoa > Chordata > Actinopteri > Cypriniformes > Cyprinidae > Carassius > Carassius auratus. Next base: position 9,516,707 of record NC_039265.1, on the reverse strand, counting down.
GTGACAGTAAAGACATTTATGATGTTAAAAAGGATTTCTATTTTAAATAAATACTGTTCTTTTGAACTTTTTATTCATCTGTGAATCGTGAAAAATAAAATGCATCACGATTTCTACAAAATATTAAGCAGCATAGCTGTTTTCAACATTGATAATAAAGAAATAAATCAAGATATTATAATGATTTCTGAAGATCATGTGACACTGAGTAATGATGCAGAAATAAATATTAAAACATTCACAAAGAAAACAGATATTTCTACTGTATTTTTGATCAAATAAATGCACCCTTGTTGATCAGAAAAGACTTCAAATACATAAATACATACTTTACAAACATCTACCCAACTACAAACTTTTAAAAGCAGTGTATATTTATAACATAGGTGTTTATGTTGTAGATTGATTATGTAAGACATTTGTAAGAAGCTGCAAAGGTCAAATGTGACGTCTGAGGACATATCTGTACACTAATGATGTTTGGACCTGTACCAGAGGAGACAGAGGAGAATGTGTCTCGATGAAAGAGAAAGCATGCTTCTGTAAACAAACAAGCCCCGGCTCTCGTCTTCAACATGTATAGTCTTGAAAAAGACAGATTCCCATGAACCTAAAGCTAACACATGCTGTGGACTGTAATTCACCTTCTCAAATCAGTGTCATATTCATGATTTCTAATGAATCCATGTCGATGTGATGTGACGTGACTCACCAGAGCAGAGACCGTTCTGGACACGATCACCGGATCTCTCCATTCGGTCACAGCGACCTGACCCCTCTCCAGCAGGAACAGACACGCTTCCAGGACGTCCTGTTCAAACTGAGCAGACAAACACTAAATACAAGTCATATTCATACAAACAGAAACATAAATAATCATAGAATCGGAGTGAAAAAGATAAAAAAAAAACACATTAATAACAGCATTAATAAGAATAAGAATGCAAAAGCCAACAACAAAATAAAACAATTGCAAATTAACAACAACAGCAGCAGAAACAATATTAATAATGAAATTAATAATAATTGAACTATAGATAATAGTATCTGTTCAAACTGATAAAACAGTTGCATAATAATATCACCAACAACGATATTAATAATGGAAATAATAATAGAATCACAGATGGAAATAGAACTTGTTCAAACTTATATAACATTACAAATTATTAGTAATAATAATAATAACAACAGATATTATGTTTTAGTGCTATGATAAGCACACTTTGAGGGAGTATAATCCGAAATAGCAGTTTAATAATAAAGAAAGAAAAACACAAACGTAGCATTGTTGAGCAATATAAGCAAATAAGCAAATATAAGCTAATTTGCGCAAAAAAAGAGCAAATAACCAAAAGAGAACCTAATTTTATAATGGGTCACTTAATAAGACACACCTGAAACTAATGTGCAACTGAGGAAACTAATGACAAGAACAGAAACTAGAGAGACAAGAACTAATCTGGGGTGTTTCCCAAAAGCATAGTTACTAACTAAGTTAGCAACCTTGTTGGTTGCAATATAATTTCCCATTCCCAACCAACTAAGATGCTAACAGGTTAACAACTATGGTTTTGGGAGACGCACCCCAGAGCAGGAGAACAAGGAATACAAGGAATACAAGAAACAGTCCTTAAACATGACAGTAGAACTGTATAGAATCTGTTCAAACTGATCAAACTATTGCATAATAACAAAATAAAAGAAATAAATAATAGGGATGTCCCAAGCCGATCTCAAGGATGACCATGCGTTGCAATTATTCTGCTTATTGTACCGAAAAGAAAAAAAAAAGATTTTTAATCAGCAGTCCCATATTCATAACTTCATAATTTCACACAGTTAATTTAATAAAGTGTTTACCACTGTAACATTTACATCTACAAACGTCTTAATAGAGTGTGTGCATAGAGAGAGAGTGTGTCTGATATATCATATTATATCATATCATATTATATTATATTATATCATATTATATTCACACATATTGGATCGGGTCTCTGTTTTGTGTGTCAGATACTCAATATTCAAAGACTTGGATGTGATCGGGGGCACAAAAACAAAAAAATAAAACATATTAGGGACATCCCTAATAAATAAATAAATGTCACTCTGTACAATGGAGTTGTGTTTTCAGACCTGGGCGAAATTCCACGTTCTGGCTCCGATCTGCTGCTCGGTTCCGTAGTAAATTCTGCCCATGCTGTTCAAAACATACTCTTTCCTTTCCTCTTCATTATCCAGAAACACAGGATCATCTGAGGAGAGACGGATCAGTGTGGTGTTACTTCACTGATGTAAATCAGGAGGAGACGAGTGTGATTGTCTTCTGTAGACCCAGTACCTTCACACCAGGGGTTGAAGAGCAGGTAGATGTCGTTTGGGGTGCAGGGGAACAGCAGCTTGCCCCTCGGGGAGAACGACTCGATGGTCACCCTGTAGCGGCCGATGGAGGCGGACGGAAGAGTGTTGACCGCCAGACGCACACGCTTGTCTTTCTGCTCCACCAGCTTCATCTCCCAGCGGCCGTCTTCCAGGACGTCCACTAACGGCACAGAGATGCGAATCCCTGGATTACTGCTGAAGATGGGATCTGTGGCAAGAACACAACGGCGTGCAAACGTTTTAATGATTTAGTTTAATAATCAAATCATCTGTCAGTCACTCGGCTGCAGATCTATTAATAAAGGAGACTCAATATAATAACCAGTCCTGGCTCAAACCCAACCACTTCATGACTCACATCCATCACCATGAATACATTCATCTGTCACTTCTTCTCTTCTGAATGAAGAGCGAGATAATTGATCTAGCCGTCAGTATGTCTGGGCATCTGTCTGTGTTTGTCACACACTGATTTGTGATTCAGACGATGCTAATGCACCAGACTCCGGATGAAAAGCATGCTTTCATTTCCGTTATCACTGCATGTTTATGTTTTATGAGTGACGGTTGAATACAGAAAGAGTTTCGACATAAAAAACACAACAAAACACAAGTTACACCTTAATGTTTGTTTAAGATTTTGGTTCGGATTTAGTTATTTTTATTAATGATTGTGTCATTTTAATTCTGAATTTCTATTATGCACTGATTATTAATTTTTATTCAAATTGTTCTTCTGGTACTGCTTTTATTTCTGATTCTGATTTAATTCACATTGTGAAACAGATTCAGATTTTTCAGAAATTTGATTATTTTCAGGGAATTTTACTACTATAGTTTTTATTCATTTCTTGAATTCGTTTTTTATTAGTGTTTATATTTTTCATTTTTAGTTTACTTTGTTTTACTTATTTTATAATGTATTACTTTTTAATGTGTCTATATAGATTTAATTCATTTTTGTTTCATTTTTAGGTTAAGATAGATAAGAAATACTGACTTACCAACTAATTGAAATATAATAAATATATTTTTTTTAAAAACAAATGTAATAAATTTTTTCAAATTATTCAAGTTTCTTTAAATGTTTTTATTTAATAAATACACAACACCCCAATAATACGGCAGATTTTGTAATGTTCTGATGCTGATTTTATTCTAATTTCACTTTTTCTCTCCTGTGAGTTTAATGGTGATTTTGATTCTAGGCCTAAAACTAAATGTTGCTCAACACGTCCCCGGATCTAATTATGCAAAGACACACACTGTCAGTGGTGGGAAAGAGAAGTAATATGAAAAATATTCACTAAACAAACTCAAAACAAACAGTAAGAGGGAATCCAGACAAGTCCAGACTTGAGTCTGTGATGTTTAACGTCTTAGAACGTCAAATGAAGATACGCACGAATCATTTTAAAGGAGAAATGAGTAATTTCTGAGCTCCTTGTGAGATTAAACAGAAGAAAAAAAGACGTGTCAAGCAGGTTTTGTGACCGCGGCTCTCTCACCTAACTTGAGCTGCAGCTGTAGTCTGTCTGATCTGGGGTTGAAGGGTCTGGAGAACTCGATCCACATCTGGAAGGTCTGTCCTCTGCGGACGATCAGCTTGTCGCTGAAGTAAGCGTCTGTGTGATGCTCGCGTCGGTTCGGCCCATCCTTGGATTTCAGGAGATCGACCGAACGAACCATCAGAAGCTTGTCTGAGAAAGAGAGAAAACATTCAGACATACAGACCCAAGTTCATCCAACACAGAGCATCAGATCTTAGTCTTGTCCAGCAATAGTTGACCAAAACAAAATGCAGTTTTATACATGTTCATTCTTGTGCACAATGAGGTTTTGTTTATTTATGCATCATTCCTTCTCACCTGAAGCCGCTGATGTCCCACTGGATCCTCCAGCGGTGCTGGGGTTAAAACTAGACATTTCTACAAACAGCCTGAAATATAGAAGGGGAGAATACATGAGTATGCAAAATGCTTCAAATAAATAGATAAATCAATAAATAAAAATCCTAATATAATACAAATTAAAAATCATTAATTTTAAGAAGTAAATCAATAAATTCTAATCAATAAAATATTAACAAATTTCAATAAAATAATTACATTTTAACACATATATTAATGAAAAGTCAAATGAATGCAAATATAAATAATTGTTAAATAAATAGAATTATGATACATAAATTCATTTATTTATTTACATTTCATATCCTTGCATTTAATATGAAATAACATAGGTTAAATAGTATATTAAATAGTATTCAAAATAAATGGCTTAATAAATTTAATTAAATAAGATCTAATATATAATAATGAAGATAATGAATAGACAATATGAATATATTTGTAATAATACATTTTAATAATTCACTTTACAACTAAAAAATATACAGGTATACAGTAAATAAAGGATTGAAGTGTCTGCTAAATGAATAAATGTAAAAGTAAAATAAATGAATACAATCAAGATTCCTATTTTCACACCTTGTGTCTACATAAGAATCTCTCTACAAAGCTGAACTTTAGCTGAGCCGGATGGAGAAGGAAGTGTCGTTCTCTAGTGTTCCCAGAATGCACCTCATGATGTTTCCTAACTACTATTCTAACAAATGGAAAATGGTCACAATAAAGAATCAATGAATGCATCCAAACTCTTAGTGTTCTTATTTAAACTAAATATATATGAACACAATTCTTCTCTCTTTGCAACAAGCTGTGTGAGTTTGTGTTTTTTTAGTCATTTAATGTAGTCCAGCCTTTAATAGTACGATTATAAAATCATTATAAAGACTTTTAGCTTCTTTGACACCCATCACCTCCCACACAGAATGTCAGGTCATTAACATAGTTCTTGCACAAAAGACGGCTCTTACTCTCACACCTGAATAAAGCACATGACATCACCCAGCTGCTGTAACTGACTCTTCAACATGTCTAAACCGAGGAAAGAACAACAATCTGCTCTCACATCAGACGCAGTGTTATTAATGAGCATGCTAATGAGAGAAAACTGTTCTACAACAGCTTTCAGTGTTAATTAAGCAATAAATACGTTTCAAATTCATGCATATTTAAATATGTGAAAATCTGTTTTATATTAATTATGTTAAAGGGGTGGTTAACTGTTTTTTTTCCCAGGCTTGATTGTGTTTATGGGGTGCAGTCTAACATGTGTTCATGCTTCGTAAAAAAAACAAAAAAACAAAAAAAACACGTTATTTTTCGCATAATTAAAAAAAAAAAAAAAAGCAGGGCGACATGAAGAACAGGATTGAGAACCACTGCTCTAGAACATTGGTTTTGTAACGTCTGAATCCATTAGAATCATTAGAAGACAGAATCATGACTCATACATGAACAGATTTTTTACATGCACCCCTAGTTTTCTCTTCCTCTTCTCTAAAGCAGCACGATATGACCCCGCCCCCTTGGTTGTGTGTTCCTGGGGGCGGGGTTTATCTGGGGTCATGACCCTGGAAGAAGCTCGTTGTAGTCCCTTACCAGCCATTTTTGTAGGCATTAAAATGCCAGGATTTTAAAAGACGATATCTCCATTTGCATTTAACTTTTTGTGCCCTGCAACTTTGTAGATATTGTTTATGCTCAAACAGCAATATAACAAACTAACTTAAGTTAAGAAAAAGTGAAATCCCAATCAACCACACCTTTAAAAAGAATGTTTTACTATTCTGAAGGTTTTTTTACTGAGGTTTTTTTTCTTATACCGTTCACCTATTGAGTTTATTATTGCATAAAGATTTTATTTGTATCTGGACATGTCAAACATAATGCTATTTTGAAATGTCTTTTAAAAAATAATAAATAAATAAAACAAATCTCCACTTCAGCAGCAATTACGTTCACAATGTTTTAAAATTGTACTCCTGTCTACATTCTAAACATTTTTATAGAGAGCTTTGTTCATATATCATTCGCCTGGTTTTATACACTGTTTTATTAATAAACCCATAGTGAAAATTCGTTTTCTGGCTGTTGACAGTATTTTCTGATTTATGGAGAGATAAAATGATTCAAGGTCAGCTCCATAAAAACCTTTGACTCTAATATATCAACAAAATCAAACAAACGTTTTTTGGACTGGCTTTATGTAAGATTTATTTTCTGGAAATCTATGCAAGTTAGTGCACATTTAATTATATAATGCATTATTTACATAAAACATTTCAGAAAAAACAAAAAGTATTAGGCTAACAATTTTTTTTTTTTTTTTTGCAATTCTTAAAGTAATCAGTCAGGTGGTGAAATATTGTAATATCATTTATTTTTAGTAATAAATGGATAAATAAATAAATAAAACCCTTTTAGACTTGCACTCTATTCATTTGCTGCTTCTTTTCTTTAAAAAAGTAAACTTTTTGTATTCGATCTGTTTTCCTTTCATTTATAATACAATTAACAAAAGCAAAAAAAGATCTCTAACACTAGCTTGCTCTATTCTTTTTCTATTCTACCTGTTTCCTTTTTATTTATTATATTATTTAAAAAGCCCTTGCTATGTGTAATGCGTTAAGCTAGCTGAAACTTGTTATAGCGCTTGTGTATCATTGCTCTTTTGTTGATTTTGATTGCTTCCACTGTCCTCATTTGTAAGTCGCTTTGAATAAAAGCATCTGCTAAATGATGTAAATGTAAATGTAGTATTTGTTTTAATTTCATTTGTCTTATTCATCTGTACAGTTTTGCTTTAAAGTTTCATGCAATAATGGCGCATTTTTTGTTTTAAGTGTATTGCATATATGAAAAACATGACCTTTTGATCAACTATGCATTATGTTTGATGAATTAATTATGAAAACATATAATACAGTGTTTTCTAATGCAGTATGTGTAACGCGGTGTTACCTGTGTGTTCGAGGCGTCTGGCGTGTGAAGATCAGGGGATCTGACGACCGTCTTGTGTTCACGCTGATGAATTCAAAGAATGTCTGGCACTGAAACACCTGCTCACTGTCTTATTTAACCGTGTGTGCCACTCCTTTTTCACGATGAAGGAGGCGACAGGATCTGATGAACAACATTCATGGCATTCACAGTCAGGGAAACCTATAGAAATAAAGTGGATTTCTTCCTTCTCTAATTAAACTGGAAAATTCCAGTAAATACAAATCATAGTGAATCACAGATAATCAGAACCATGCATTTCAAAATCTATGAATCACAAGCCAAAAGCATTAATCTATACATTTCTGCAGCCTGTTTAACAAGAATAAGCTTTAAAATGGCATTATTATTATTATAAATTAAATATAAATATGTGGTTTATTTTATAGAACTTTGTTATTAATAACAATTATTGTTACTGATGTTGTTACGCAAGTATTTTGTTTTCTGTTCTCAATCCATTTCAAGGTGAAGTACATTATTTCTGCTCCACTGTTTTCAACAAACAAAACTAAAAAGGTGTGTCCCATTTCACATTTATGCATTTTTCTTTCATTCTCTTTTTTTTAAATAGTGTGCATATTAACATGGATGGAAGTACCTATATTTTGCATATGTAACCTTTCGAATCTTCACACCCAGATAACAATCGCATGCACTCATGCACACATATGGACATATTCATATTTATTAAATATACTTCCATAAAGCCATCGGATGTTTTACATAAGATGACACAGAGGAAGAGAAACCTGTTTGACATTTCTCAAAAAGAGTGAAAGAGTGGGAGGAGGAATAAGATGAACAGGTGTGTGTGTGTGTGTCCTCTGGTTTTCTGAAGCGTATGATGATTGTCATCGGTCTGGTATGATGAGAGCCCAGTGTTTGTGGATGGGTGGGTCAGTCCGGCTTACCCCGGCAGCTTCATAATAGTTATGAAGACGTTTATCAAACAATGCAATAAAAACATTATATCAGCTGGAACAAAGTCTATAAATCAGGTCTGTTTATCCAAATATTAGCATATCATTTGTCATCTTCTCAACGGCAGCAGATCAGAAATACACACTTAAATTGATTGCCGTTGTGTAGAAAAGATCAGAACTTTACACAAACAATTATTAAATGTAGAAACTCATCAGTCTGAGACATAAAGAAAAGTGCTTTATAAACGAATAAATGATTAAAGGCAATCAAATTGTGAATAAAACTGTCTACTTAAATGTAAATGAATGTTGGTAACTTTATTATTATTCTAGACATAATAATTATTATTTTTTTAAATTAAAAACTATAGCGCAAATAAATAAACATTAAGCGCTAAAAGCACTAATCCTGTTCAAGTCTGCTGATTAAACAAAAATATTTATAATATCCTAAAAACATGAAGAGCCATACTTTCATTCAACTGTGTAATGATCATTATATGACAATGATTCATGGCTCAAGAGTCATTAAAGGAAGTATGGAAATGAAAAACAATTAAATTAAACTTCCTTGAATTTGCAATTACACTTCATCTGGACGTCAGAAACATGTCTACTTTTCTAAAATGCACTGAACAAACATGTCAAACATGAGGTCACATGATGACTTTTGATCCAATAATGAGTGTGACCGTGCTCTAAACACTATCAATTATTAAGAATAATCATCAAAAGCACTTCTAATGCTATGCTTTGTATGGAACCAGAGAACAAAAATCTGATCTAAGAAAGTTGTGCTTACGTTCACATGACGTTATGACAATTATTTCTGAATGTTCTTTGAATGTTCAAAACTTAAAATGTACAAATTTCAAACATTAAGGCAACATTCCATTTTGCATAAATTATCGGAATGTTATTTTTCAACATTCTAAATTAAGTATTATGGTTTTTTTAAAGTTAGAAGAATGTTCAAATAAAACATTAAAAAATATATATTCCTTGAATGATGAGTATGTTTTCATGATAACATTTTATTTTATTTTTTAACACAAATAAAGACCAGAGAACTGAACAAATGTTCTGTTTATATTACTGCAAGAACGTTTAATCATAACTTGGAGAGAATCATGCAAAGGTCCTTGTTAACGCTGGGAATCCTGTTTCTGTATAAAAATAAAAATAAACTAGCAATTGGGACATTTTTAAATCACCAAATTCATTGTTTATTGAAATGACTACTGTGCATAGTACTGTGGAAAAAAACTCATTTTGTTATTCAAGCAGAAATGTTCATTCAAGTAAGCGGCACTCAAAAGACATTTTAAGGGGAAAAAAGTCAGAACTGTGAATTATTAATCTAAAAATTCAGAGAAAAAAAAAATTTAGATGTCATTAGGAAACTGAACTCAGAAATTGAACATAAACATATCACAAGAAATAAAGTTATACATTTGCATTTCTTGTTGTTTTGCTAAATTCTATACTCAGAATTCCATAAAAAAAATCTTATATTTGTGAAAAATTATAATTCAGAGAAATCAAGTCTGACTTTTAACATCTCAATAAAAAATTGCGTGATATAAAATCAGAATCTCAAAAAATAAATAAAAGTCAGATAAAAAGGCACAATCACCTTTAATTTTTTTTAATTCTGTGCTGTTACTTATGTGCAAAATAAAACTAACCAGAAAACCACTCTGATTGAGAAAGGACAGGGTTTGTTGCACAATATTGTAGACGTCAGACATCAGTAAATTCTTCTAGTTGAGTAAAACCTCTTGCTTTCAGCACAATTTCACAGGTAAGGTGTGGTATTACCATTTCCTCCTTTATCATATTCCTGCTGCAAAGTGTGTCATAATGTGTGACAGCTAATGAAATTCTGGAATAATGCTGTTACAAAAGAGCTGGATTACATCATTGCAAGCTCACGACACAACAGGTGATTCAGACAGAAAAACTAAATTATGTTGCCCTATAAGATAAGGCTACCATAGAATAAGATCAATAAAATAGGATTGCATGCTTTCTATTGCTAATTTTGTTATTACTTTACATATTTTCATGATTTTCAAGACAGATTTAGCCTTAAAACATGCGTAGTGTTAAGCAGTTTCTGACAAGCAGCAATCAGAGCGCCTCGTTATCACTAGTTTTATTTTGATCTCCCGGGTCCGCTATTAGCTTATAGCCCGTTAGCATCAGCAGCGTGGTTGCCGCTAGCTGCGCTTACATTGCTAATACTCTATTCACACACATTACCATTGCTTTACTCACTGTTACTTGGGTGTAAAACCATTTAAACCTGCGGTTATTAAGTCTCTTATTAAGAAACTTAAACTAGATCCTAGTGACCTGGCAAATTATAGGCCTATTTCAAATCTTCAATTTATATCTAAAACTTAAAAAAAAAAAAAAATTTAATCCTATGGCAAATTGGGCACTTATAGCCAGATGATTCCACCCATTCTGCTGGGCTTTTTTGAGTTTCACGGCCAGAGGTTTGTGCAGCAGCACTGCCAAGCCATTGGTTCATTTTTAAAACATTCTGCATGAACAAATGTCAGTGCAGTATCACTGTGTGATTGAAAATGGCTTCAGTTCAGGAGAAAAATTACTTTTTCTCATAGCGTCTAGGGAACCAATCTTTCTTCACCGTGTCTATTGAGCTTTTGTTCTTCAGTTTGGCATCTCCACCGATATGAGATCCTGTCCCATCCATGATGGTGAACAAATACAAAGTCAACTGTTCTCAGAGCATTTAATTTTCACATTTTGCACATGCTTCAAGGAAAACACTGGGCAGGATGAGAAAAAACACGTTTTTCTCAGTAATATACAATCCAGAAATAAATGGCACTTAATCAAATTAGCATTAGTAGTATTAGCATAAAGGGTAGCAGAGTCTATGTTGGTTCACCAGATAATAAATGAAATCCTGAAGCAAAACCAGTTTGAATTGGTAGAAGTTTGAATTGTGAGAATCTAATAAATTTATAAAAAGCAATAAATAAATGAATAAACCTTAAAGATAATGCACATCAGGTGACAAGTTTACATTGTATAAACCGTATTACTGGTTTCTTCTTAATGTAAAGACTGTCTTAACTCTTTTTAAATGAGTGAGCTGCTGCTTTGTTTTGTATACTTTGGATCTTAATCTGAAAAATGGTGCATTTCTGCCACCTGCCAGTATGGATCAGAAACACAACACCCTTCAACAAATCACTAGGGCACTGCTTTTGGGGAAGTAGTAAGTAATCAATTATATTTTAAAATATGCACTTTCATTTGTATGCTTAATATGTCAGTTTATGTGACATATTTGACATGTTTAAACACTGAACATTTCAAAGATTTCACTGTGAAGCGTAGGTTTCTTGTAAACTACTGTGCAAACTGACATAACTTAATGACACTACTGTCCTCAAAAAATGAACTAACTGAAATACTCTACAATTTTCTTACTCCGCTGAAATGAATTATAAACTTTTTTTATAATCACGGTTAAGGGGGGAGCTACAGTATGAAAAAACTGCAAGATTAAGTGAAAGACCTGGATGAACTGGAAGCTTCTACAAACAACATTTCTTTTCGGAAGGCAAAAAATTACGATCACATCTGATATTCACTTACAGGTAAGTGATGGAAATGTAAATAGCTCGTTCAGTTGTTTAATAGCATGAAGCAGTATCATAATGTTAGTAAAAGTATGTAATTTAATTGGTTGTAAATTATGGGCTGATGTGGGCTTCCAGTTTTGTGATGGCAGAAACAGGGAGTACTTGAACTACAGACAGAATGAAAAAAAAAATACATAGGCCTATGTTTGAAATATTGCACTTCCACCTCCTGTTGTCTTTCATATATAAAAATGCCTTTTCATGATAATATTAAAATAATGTTGTAAATCTTTATTTAGTTTCTTCTTCCATCACACAATAACAGGCGTATCCATTACCACAGAGTCATCAGAAGCACTACACCAGCAGTTTTATGACCCTTTCACACAGGACACTGGGCCCAGCATAGCCCTTCAGATACAAAGCAATGTTTGCTACGCTGACCAGAGCAAAGGAGGCGGAGTTTTAAAAACTTGTAGCGAGAGATCTATAGGCTAGGCTAGATGAGAAAAAAAAAGTCAATTTCACATATCAAACTGATGCATATTACCAACCACAATCTACCCATTTTCAAATATACTCCAGGTCAACTTGAATTGATATATGTCTCCATGATGACAGCTTTTCTCCAATGTCCCTGCGACCGCAATCAGGGCCGCTGCTGGCCAAATGGGCGCCCTAGGCAGGATTGTATTGTTGTGCCCCCCTTCCTCAAATATGATGATGGAAAAATAAAAACACAGGGATTTGATTGTCCTGTAAGTGTAACATGGCATTTGGCTCCCTTTGCATGCATTTGTAATAACATGTACATAAATTGTTTATTTGGTATTTGCCTACATTTTGTATTTTAAGAGTGTTATTATTAAAGGGGGGGGGGTGAAATGCTATGTCATGCATACTGAGTTTTTTACACTGTTAAAGAGTTGGATTCCCATGCTAAACATGGACAAAGTTTCAAAAATTAAGTTGTAGGTTTGAAGGAGTATTTTTGTTCCAAAAATACTCCTTCCGGTTTGTCACAAGTTTCGGAAAGTTTTTTTTCGAGTATGGCTCTGTGTGACGTTAGATGGAGCAGAATTTCCTTATATGGGTCCTGAGGCACTTCTGCCGGAAGAGCGCGCGCTCCCGTATAGCAGAGCACTGAGAGCACAACAGACATTCACTGATCAGAGCGAGAGCGTCGCCAAATGTCACAAAAGGAGTGTGTTTTTGGTTGCCAGGGCAAGACAACCCTGCACAGATTACCAAAAGAAAAACAGCATTAAGGGACCAGTGGATGGAGTTTATTTTTACAGAGCATCAACGGAGTTGTGCAAGTGTTTGTGTTTGTTCCCTGCATTTCGAAGATGCTTGTTTTACAAACAAGGCCCAATTTGACGCCGAATTTGCGTATCATTTATTTCTTAAGGATGATGCAATCCCAACGAAAAAGGGTCACGATCGTGTGTTGGAACTGCAGGCGGTGAGTAAAACTGCTTCAAATATCTCTGCCTCCTTGTTAGTCCGTCCGCCTCCCATCGGAGACCCGGGTTCGAGCCCCGCTCGGAGCGAGTCGTTGCTGCTGCTGCTCTCGTTCAGTTTCAGCCTCGGGATCTGATTCTGGATCATAAATAAACGGCTGAATCTGACTGTTAGCCATGGTTTGTTTTGGATGATGGTTTTTTCCTCACGGTAATGTCACAGCTTCCACATGCTCTCAACGCAAAATCCTATTCGCGCTCGTGATTCTTTAGCTCCACACGTCAAGCCTCCAGTCTGTCATGTTTTTTCGGGAAAAATCGGTACAGACTAGCTTTCTCTTATGAATATAATAAAACTAAAGACTTTTTGGAGTTATGAAGGATGCAGTACTACTCTATAGGTACTCAAGATTAACAGGATATTGAGTGAAAACGAGCATTTCACCCCCCCCCCCTTTAACCAATCATTATTGTCTTATTGTTATATATATATATATATATATATATATATATATATATATATATATATATATATATATATATGTATTTGAATGAGCTCCTTTTACATTATACTCCTCTACGTCCGCTACATTCTCAAAAAATTTGATAATACCTAGAATATCAAAATCAACTGCGGGCGGCAGATCCTTTTCCTATTTGGCGCCTAAACTCTGGAATAACCTACCTAACATTGTTCGGGAGGCAGACACACTCTTGCAGTTTAAATCTAGATTAAAGACCCATCTCTTTAACCTGGCATACACATAACATACTAATATGCTTTTAATATCCAAATCCGTTAAAAGATTTTTAGGCTGTATTAATTAGGTAAACCGGAACCGGAAACACTTCACATAACACCCGATGTACTTGCTACATCATTAGAAAAATGGCATCTACGCTAATATTTGTCTGTGTCTCTCTTGTTCCGAGGTCACCGTGGCCACCAGATCCAGTCTGTATCCAGATCAGAGGGTCACTGCAGTCACCCGGATCCAGTACGTATCCAGACCAGATGGTGGATCAGCACCTAGAAAGGACCTCTACTGACCTGAAAGACAGCGGAGACCAGGACAACTAGAGCCCCAGATACAGATCCCCTGTAAAGACCTTGTCTCAGAGGACCACCAGGACAAGACCACAGGAAACAGATGATTCTTCTGCACAATCTGACTTTGCTGCAGCCTGGAATTGAACTACTGGTTTCGTCTGGTCAGAGGAGAACTAACCCCAACTGAGCCTGGTTTCTCCCAAGGTTTTTTCTCCATTCTGTCACCGATGGAGTTTCGGTTCCTTGCCGCTGTCGCCTCTGGTTTGCTTAGTTGGGGTCACTTCGTCTACAGCGATATCATTGACTTGATTGCAAATAAAAACAGACACTATTTAAACTGAACAGAGATGACATCACTGAATTCAATGATGAACTGCCTTTAACTATCATTTTGCATTATTGACACACTGTTCTCCTAACGAATGTTGTTCAGTTGCTTTGACGCAATGTATTTTGTTTAAAGCACTATATAAATAAAGGTGACTTGACTTGACACCTAAATGAACACATTACACTTGTTTTATGACTGCAAGTCTTTCTCTTCAAATGCTATTTTGAGCTTCAAATTTGATACTGGCTCCACAGGAAGGTTGAAAGTGAAAATAAGTGAAACTCATGACATTTGCCAATTATGGTAACCCATACTCGGAATTGGTGCTATGCATTTAACCCATCCAAGTCCACACACACACAGCAGTGAATCTGTATAATCTAGTGAACATGTTGGGGGTTGCATCCTCTGCTTACATATGGCCTTCCCCTTCTGCTGGCCACTGTAACAGACAAAGAGCTGGTCTGAGGTCCTGAGCCAGGCTGGGGCTTCAGGATTACCTGGGAGTCGGCCAGCTCATACTCTAGGCACAAACTGTCAAACAAAAATGCATGCAGGTCCCCAAACCACTTGATGGAGGCTAGTGCAAGCAGAAACAGAGTTTTTATTGAGAAAAAAAAAAAACTGACTGCAAAGGCTTAAACTGGCCCTGCTGTAGTGTTTTAAGCACCAGAGACAGGTCCCAAGAGGGTACGGAGAGGGTCAGGGGAGGATTTTACCTTTTCATCCCCTAAGGAACTTGATGACCAGGTCTTGCTTCCATTCCACAGAGTGATGGTTAGCAGCAATCACAGCAACAAAGGCTTCAAGGGTGGAGATAACAGCCTTTGCTCCAACCTTTGCTGTGCAAAGGAAAGCACAACCCTGATCAGGCATCTCTGGGAGGGCCCTTCTCAATGAGAAGAACACCACTCAATGTACCGGTTCCACTTCAAGGCATAAGAGTGTCCCGTAGATGGTGCTATCGAAGTGATTGTGTCAACTACCTCTTGGGGTAAATCACCAAGAATCACCAAGGAATTCTGATCCTTCATCAGAAGATTCTGCCAGTGAGGGGCTGTTGCAAGGAGCATTAGCTTCGGTAACCAGGTCAGAGTGGGCCAATATGAGAGAAGGCTCACTGTGGAAAATGCATACTTGCGCAGGTGATAGAGCATCAGGTCCCTGTGCTTGCACAACTGATCCCGAGACTGTGCTAGTATAAGCAAATGGTGGTGGTAGTTGCGGATGCAAACATTCTGCTCTCCGTGTGGGAACAAGCGCCCTCCCCAAACTTTCGTGAAGACACAGGTAGACAGGTACAGCCTAAAGGGCAGGAAACTGTACTGGAATGCATGGTCCTTCGAACGTGAACCACAGAAATGGTCTGTGCCTGGTGAACTGAATCACTTAGCCTAGGCTAATGGTCTGCAGAAGCTAGCAAGACGGTCTGTGTAGGTTAGCCAGGTATCCAGATACCTCAGTGTCTCTAGTGGCCTGGGCCCGGTTACCCAAAACGTTCTTATCGCTAAGTAGTTCTTAACCTATTCCTTAACCTCTCTCTTAACCTTATGGCACGATTCCCAACACATTCGTACGCCAAGTATATTTTCTGTAAGTCACACTTTTGTAAGTTTGGTGTGGACCATTCGTAAGCACTCTCTTAGTGTTTGAGCTTAAGACGCTAGTCACCACCACTGTGCAGCAGTCTTTAGAAATCAGCGCAGCGCAGTACAAGTCAAAAACTATTGTATGTTGACAGTGTTGTGGCTCAACAGTAATTTTATGTTATGGACATTTTAAGACTCATAATTAAATGGATAAAGGCCTATTTATGAATTTGAGTTTATGTGGTATCAGAACTAATATGGTGGTAATTAGAGCAGAACGATGTTATCACTCGGCTCTGAAGCAAAAAGCTGGTATTCGTTGCACCTGCTGGCTTTTTACAATTTAATAATTGTAGTGGGTTTGTGAGTTTATAAAAGCTGATAAATAATTAAATAATAAAAATATAATCAATTTAAACAATTGAACACTAAAAATACCTCAGTTCAGTTTAAATAGTATCTGTGCAATCAAGTCAACAATATCGCTGTAAATGAAGTGACCCCAACTAAGCAAGCCAGAGGCGACAGCGTCAAGGAACCGAAACTCCATTGGTGATTATTACAGGTGTTATTTCATTATCTCCAGCATTCTCACCTTGTCCTTTGTTGCTGCAGTATTGCCTGTTTCTTTGTGTTTACAGTTTCTGTGTTTGTGGATCTTCTGTGATTTCCTGAGTTTTCTGTAACAGAATAGTGTAGCCATAAAAGACAAGGTGAGCATGGTATAAATAAGAGTGAGCTAATAGGTAAATGATCAACAGCTGGAGATAATGAAACAATAATCAGTGCAAGAGGTGACTGGAACTGAAATCCAGAACAAAACAAACAATAATCCAGAAGGAGTGCCCTCTCGTGGCTGTTATGGGCACTCCAGCATTTGGACAGTGTTCTCTTTTTTTCTTTTGGATCATGAGCATTCATATTTCACATATATCACAGTTTGAATGATTTCAGTCAACCAATGTATCTAAACCATAATATACTTGAGGAAAATATATATTCAAACTGATGAATACTTAGAGAAACCGATTTATCTCAACTAATATATAGTTGAGGAAACCAGTGTATACTTGAGGAGCCCAATGTTTACTAGCAAACCCATGTGTATGTGATCAGACAGATTTATCTAAACCAATATATGTCTGGTTATAGCAATGTATTATAAACAAATGCGTTTGTCATTAAACCATACATTCAACCAGTGAACCAATCCATATTCACACAATACACATTTATTATTTCCTGAATGGCTTGTCATAGAATTATGTTGTTTCAGGTTTGTAGATTCTATGTTTATGTTTATCATTGCCATATACATTTTGCATTCTGTGGTATTTGTAGTGGAAATCATTCAAATTTCTGTGATGGCTTTTTGTTTTTTTTTTGTCAGAAGGGTCACCATGCTGGTTTCGTGATGTTATTTGCCATACAGTAACTGCAATATGATTATTTTATATAAGTTATTGATAGTAATAGAGATAGTATTGACTGTGTGTAGTTGTGGTGGGCCTGTTTGGGAGAAAATCCAGTCTGTCCAGTCCGTCTCTGGATAAAAAAAAACAGTAGGCAAATAAACTGAAGTGTTGATATTCTAAACAATGCATGTAAATCAGATTTCTGAGACGAATTCTTTAACTGAGTCCAGTTTGGATGATGAAGGCTTGTATTTCAGGATGTTGTTGTATAAAGTGAGCCCAGATTTTCCACACACATCAAACACAAACACTGATCCACAAATCCACTCAATAATCTTCACTGGTACAGTGTTTGTCCAGGCAACTGACATCATTTTATATATCTGTGGTTTATTACCAACTAGCAAACTTTGATTTCAATTCAAATACATTTATATGTTTTATCTTCCCAGGAAATCACTGAAAATTTTAAAGTTTTCACTGTGAAGCATAGGTTTACTGTGCTCCATTTCTAACAAGCTGCAAATTCTGTATAGCGGTAACGTGATATTTGACTGTCATAAAAAATGAACTTACCAAAACAAAACAAATGCTCTAAAGGTTTCAAGCTGAAATTAATATTATACCATCAATGAATCCACAAAGTTGACGCGGAGGTATGTACGATTACAATATAAAGTCATTTTAAGTCTTATTGCTATTAATATTATTTTCTAAAATAAGAAACATGTAATATAAAAGTAAATATGATGATGTTTCTCCCTCGCAGTCAAGGTCCAAATCCAGGCCCGTCGTCAAGGGGGGGCATCGGGGGGCAGTGCCCCCCCCAAATGACTTTTTGTGCCCCCCTAAACGTAACGCACAGAACAATTAACCAAACTTGCATTACTGTGCATTCACACCGCTGGCGTCGAGAGCGTCAAAGTGGCCGGAAGTCATTCATTTTCAATGTAAACCAGCGTCGAGGAGCGGCGCGGCGCGACTTGGCCTTTGAGAGCGTCGAGGCGAGCAGAGTTTAAATCAAGGCAACTTTATGGTAATGAGCTATGACGCGGTTGGGCAGCAACCAATCGGAACGTAGAAGTCAACCGCTTGAGAGGATTCCAGAGGACGCAGCTCCGATCACATTAGTTCCCAAGCAAAATAGAGGACAGGTTGATTATTGCTGTTTCGCGTTTGCAGTAATCTATGATGTGTCCCTGTTTGCGTACAGGGACATAAAAAAATAATTAAAAGTGATACGTGGACCAAGGTGTCTGAGATCGTTCATTTTAAGTTAAGGATCTTAGTATTTCGTCCACAACAACATTTAATGAGATCAACTTATAAGGTTAACCTCCTTGTGGTTAGTCTGCATAAGATCGATAGTCTAATAGCTTTGCGGACACTTTTAATACAAAATAAGCATTCGGACTACGTCAGAGCGCTCAAGAATCTTTCTGCAGCGTCCTGAGCAGAACTGCAAGAGGACTTTTTGACGCTCCCGACGCAGCCGATATAAACGCGCAGATAAACGTTTAACATTGAATGTTCTTGAATTAGATCATTGCACTAATAACCTTGTTTCAGCAGAACTTGGCTCACAGGAACAGTAATCACTACAACGCTAACACTAGAAATGCATAACACATTACCTTCAGAAATGATTCAGACGATTCATTCAACGCATTATTACACAGAACATAATTTTAAATATAATTATATTCATAAATGACTGTTAAAACATCCCAAAACAGAACCCAAACCTTGCAAAGACCTCATTAATTATTCACATACAACAGCCAATGGCAAGTCTCCAGCAGCAGACCTTTCAATATGTTATTTTTGTGTTAGTAGTTTTATTAATTCAAATTACAATATGCAGTTTTGTGTAAGTGTATGTATATATAAATCATGCAATTCATTTAGTTAAACATACATATTGTGTTGTTTATACGCAATTCCTTTGAGCAGCTGAGCTGCGCGTTGCATGCGATCTCAGAATAAATTTTTGGCGGTTTGGGAAATGTTAAGAGACAATAAACAGAGACGTTGAGATCAAACGGTGAAGTATTTTATTTGAATAATTGAACAAAACAAGACTATTATGGTCTATTTTAGTTATAGCCTAATATGGGTTTATGTTATGGTCTGTCTCAGATCATTAAAAAAGTGTGCCCCCCTATGAAAATTAAATGCCCCCCCATTTGGTTTGTTCTGGCGAAGGCCCTGTCCAAATCCATTCACTTCTTTCTGATATAGTCCACTCATCTGCCATACACTATATAGGAATTAGTGAATGAGTGAATGAGTGGTTTTAGACACAGCTTTAAACTGTTACACAAACAGCAGGAATGAATTAGAAACTGTTTCATATTCATGATCATGGGCGCACCTACATTATGACATCACTGTAGATAGATAAAAAGACTTCAGTGAAAGTGAAACTCAACAGATGAACTGAAAGCCTCGTCAAACAACAACTCTCCTATTCAAATACTTGAAAATTTCAGATAAAATCTGCTATTCACTCACAGGTAAGTGATGGAAATGTAAAGGCCTCATTCAGTGGTTAAATATAATTAAGCAGTAACATAATGTTTGTAACAGAATATAATTTTATTGGCTGTAAGTCAAAGTTTGAAGTGTGCTGTCAGTTTAGAGAAGGCAGAAATATGAGGTACTTGAACTGAAGACAGAATGAACAAAGTCCAGTGAAAATCATAACTCCATTAAACAAACTTTTTAGTAAGTTGTATGCTTGCAATATACCCTTCCACCTCTTTCATATAAAAATACATTTTTTTGATTCTAAAATATTGTTGTAAAACTGTATTTATTTAGTTTCGTTATTTATTTCCTTGTTCTATTGCCCAATAAAATCACATTGCAGTGCAACAGAGTCACCAGACCTGAAATGCCTGAACAGCAGTGACAGGAATTACATTCCTCAACTCTGTCCTAAATTCCAGTCAGAAACTTCTGTCACATATGGCTCTATGGCTCCTTTAACCTTGATATAAACAGTGGGCTATAGTTTACTTTTTTATTTTTTTTAGTTGGATTTGTATTTAAAATGTAACATCCATACACAAACTAAAATGATCAAAACTGCTCTATTGAACAATGTAGATGATATATTTTCATTACTTATCTTTTCAGCATGGCATCCTCCAGTGCTCCACTAAACGAGGAGCTCCAGTGCTCCATCTGTCTGGATGTGTTCACTGATCCAGTCACCACTCCATGTGGACACAACTTCTGCAGAACCTGCCTGACCAAGTGCTGGACAAACACACAGACCTGCTTCTGTCCACTCTGTAAAGAAACATTCAGCAGAAGACCTGATCTCAAGATTAATACAACACTCAGAGAGGTTGTGCAGCACTTTCAGGAGAAGCTCAATCTAGGATCTGAGGTGTTTTGTGACATCTGTGATGGAAGAAAGCAGAAAGCAGTGAAGTCCTGTCTGATGTGTCAAAGCTCTTACTGTGAGACTCATCTGGAGCCCCATCACAGAGTCCCACGTCTAAAGAAACACAAACTGATCAATGCTGTGGAAAATCTGGAGGATTATATTTGCCAGAAACACCAGAGACCTCTGGATCTGTTCTGCAGAGATGATCAGACGAGTGTGTGTCTGTCCTGCACTGAAGGAGACCACAGGACTCACAACACTGTTCCTATAGAGGAGGAGAGTCAGCAGAAGAAGGCAAGAGTCACTAACAAAACACTTTAAACACCCATGAAATACAGTTTTATTTTCTCTGTGTTGACATGTTGAAGAACTCATCCCCTTTTTTTTGTTAAAGGTCAGTCTACACTTTTGGTTTCATTGGTAGAGTGGTTAGAGCAGAAACACAATCTCTTTTGAAGTTGTTTTCCACTTCACAGCGTTCCAAAGTTGATGTTTGGTGAACTCTGACCTGTGAATTAGTATCACGTGAAACCGTGTGACCAACAGAAGATTGATATGTCGAGACATGACCTTGTAAATCAATTAAAAGAACATAAGTTTAAAACTGCAGTTCTGCAGAAAAGTGGAGTAGATTGTAAGTTTTACAATTTGGATTCATTATTATTTGTTATGTGCAGGGCTGGGTAGATTACAAGCTGTAGACAGTTACTGATTACAGATTACTTTATGAAAACTGTAATTAGTAATGCAATATCTAGGTTTCATATGTACCCCTCAATCCCTGAAGGAGGGAACGGAGATGTTACGTTAGAAAGAGACTGACGAATGGGGTCTCCCCTGAGAGCCCAATCACCTTCTAGTGGTAATAAAATGAGCCAATGGTACACAGTGTATCGTGGTCTGCCGGATTTGCAAATGTGGGTATCGCAAGAGCTCCGCCCCGCTGTGTGGGTAAATAAGGAGCTGCACGAGCAACTCACATTCAAGTTTTCGCTGAGTAGCCGAGCCCAGTGACCCGGCAGTTCAGCGGAACAGTGATATGGCAAAGTAAGAGACTGATGAATGGGGTACATTACAATATGCCACATGGCTGTATTACAGTGACCCGTGTAAGTGAGAACACCCTGTCACGAGGCCAGCATGAGTGAGGGCCTATACCTGACACAGAATGCACTGGGTAGCATATTCCAGCTGGACGTATGCTAGCAGACTGCCTGCTCTTAGGAGGACTTTCAAGGCAGCTATCAACCGTGAGGTGGTGATACACATGAATCTGCCCACAGGGTGATAGTTTCAATGACAGAGCTGGCAAGGTGCTTGCCAAGGGAACGACACACGCTACCAAAAGACTTACTGTGGAAATACACACGTTTGATTGCCCAGGAAAAAAGGGGAATCACAACACATGGAGGCACCTAGTCCAACAAGCGGGCTGACCGATAGGGCATGCACACAAATGCTGGACATTAACAGTGCTGGAGGAACCCAGGGTTCTGAACTGAGGAACTCATTTGAGGGGAATAGCGCACACATCCAGTCCGTGGAGTGGAATGGTGCAGCAAGCAGATTGACACCGAGTACCCAGGAGGACATGGGCTCTACACGGATATTATAAAATCTCTCAAATGTGTTAGGTGCACCTGATCTCCAAAAGGAGTGGTGGGAACTTTGGGCATGTATCCAGGCCGGGGTCTCAAGATAATGTGAGAGTTGGCCGGCCCAAATTCCAGGCATGATTCGTCAACTGAAAATGCCTGCAGGTCCCCGACCCTCTTATCTGAAGTCAAAGCCATCAGGAGTGCAGTTTTCAATGATAAAAACTTTAGCTCTACTGGGAAAGGGTTCGAAGGGAGCCCTCTGCAGAGCAGATAGAACCACTGCGAGGTCCCAAGAGGGAACTTGATGAGGGCGAGGTGGATTGAGCATCCTGGCCCCTCTCGGGAACCTGATGACAAGATCATGGTTCCCAAGAGACTTACCATCAACAGGGTCATGGTGAGCCAAAATGGCGGCCACAAAGACCTTCAGGGTGGACCTTTGTTCCAACTCTTCCTGAAGAAAGGAAACCACTGACCCAATCGGGCATCTCCAGGGGTCTTTACGACGTGAAGAACACCAAGTGATGAAGAGTTTCCACTTCAAAGCATAGGCGTGTCTGGTAGACAAGGCTCTAGCCGAAGTGATGATAGCTACCACCTGAGGTTGCAAGGTACCTAATCCTTCCATGACCCGTCCAGAACTCACACATGTAGGTTCCAAAGATTGGGATGCGGGTGCCAGGGAGTGCCCCATCACTGAGAAAGAAGGTCCTTCCTCAGAGGAATTGGCCAGGGAGGGGCTGTCACGAGGAGTACAAGCTCCGGGAACCAGGTCCGCCTGGGCCAAAAAGGCGCAAACATGAGGACCTGCTCCTCGTCCTCCCTAATCTTGCACAGCATCTATGCAAGAAAGCTCACTGTAGGAAATGCATAATTGCGGAGGCCCAGTGGCCAGCTGTACACCGAAATTTCCGTGCCAAGGGTGCCCTCGGTCAGGGAGTAAAACAACTGGCAGTGGAAATTGTCTGGAGAGGCAAACAGGTCTACCTGAGCATCTCTGAAATGTTCCCAAATCAGCTGAACCAACTCTGGGTGGAGTCTCCATTCCACAGGGCTAGACTGCTGATGTGAAAGCTCGTTGGCTGCACGATTGAGCCTGCCCACGATGTGAATGGCACAAAGTGACCTCAGATGCTTCTGCCTCCACTCTGAGAGTGCCCTGTTGCCCATCTCAGGACTCGGACATGTAGCCAGTGCTGAAGAGGTCTTATATGAAGCAACCCAAGTGGTATGACTGCCGCTGTGAATGCCATATGTCCCAGGAGCCTCTGAAACAGTTTCAGTGTAAGGTGTCTGAGCACCAGATCGCTGTGCTCACACAACCGCACTTGAAAGTGAGCTAGAATCAGCCAGTCGTCAAGGTAGTTGAGGATACGGACACCTCGTTTCCTGAGAGGAGCTCCCTCCGTGGCTTCGTAAAGACGCAGGGAGACAGGGCCAACCCAAATGGGAGAACCTTGTACTGATATGCCTGCCTCTTGAAAGCAAACCGAAGAAACGTTCTGTGTCGACATGCTGCACTGCCCTTCTGCGGTCATCTCCTCGCTGCGGCAGGGGTGAAGGCTGCTGCTGTGACCAAGCAGGAGTGGAGGAGGTCCCTGGTGTGGTGCCCTCGGCAACGAGCAGGCTGAGGTGGCTGCGCCGGCAGCAGTATGGAGGCAGAGAGGTGACAGAGGTGCTCTGAGGACACAATTGCATTGCAGCAGAACACTCCACTGGGGGAATCCCGGCATACCCCATGGCCGCTCTGCCATCAAAGGCAGTGAAGGAAGCACCAGAACGTTTTCGGGCAGTTAAAGGCACCTTCCATGAACTGGTTACTTCCGGATGCACCTCCAGGAAAAAAGGAACCAGTGGGGGTTGCTAGCGCTCAGCACGAGCAGGCCCCAGGAACCAACCATCCAGCCTCGAGTGCCCGGGACAGGGTGGAGGATTCCACTCAAGCCTAGCTGCCCACGAAAGCATGGCCATCAGCTCAGGATCAGACTCGGGCAACACTGGTGCTCCCGAGGGAGGCAACTCAGCCGAATACCCATCTCTCGAGGACTCAAGCCTGCCTTGTCACAAGGCCCTTGTGATGCGGAGATTGACATCTGTTCTTCCTCCTAAGCCCTGAATGGTTGTCATGAACCTAAAAGGGTTCAGCAAACTCATCCTGAAACTCAAACGGCTGCAGCGTATGTGAGGGGGGTGTGGTCCAAGGAGGCTGACTTGTCAGGGAAGCCCACACGGTAACTCTCAGATCACCCTGGACACCAGCCGAAGTAGACCTCTTACAAGAAGAGGAGCTATAACAGGGTGTGGCAGAGGAGACTCTACACCTTTTAAGGTAATCAAGTCTCAATCTTAATGCCGAGATGGTCATGTCCCCGCAATGAGAACATGAGTCATCAACGAATGCAGTCTCAGCATGCTGAAAGCCCAGACAGGAGACACAACGATCGTGGCCATCACGAGGAGACATATATTGACTATTTAATTATTTTAGATATTTTATTTTTAATAAATTTACAAAGCTGTAACAATTCGGTTTTTGCTTCGTCACTATGGTGTATGATGTGTAGATTGATGTGGGAAAAAAAGTAATTTACAGCAGTTAAGAAGGCTGCAACATAAAATTAAATGTGAAAAAATGAAGGTGAAGAAAATGCTTTCATAAGGCACTGTATGAGCATTATAAAATATAATATACTCTAATTACGAATACTTGATTTTTGGAAGCTGATTACGTTATCAGTTGTGTGTTATTTTTTAAATAATTTTGGGGAATTTGTAATGTATTGAAAGTTTTTAAGAAGATGCTGCAGAGCGTGATGACATAACCATTGCAGCTTCTAAAGAAATGTCACATGCTCCAAGTCTAGTGTGACCATGGCTTTACCCTGAAAACTGTCAGAAGAAGGAAAAGTAAATTCACTGATAACTGTGTGTTTCTCTCTGTCTGTAGAATCAGCTGCTTCAGACACAGACAGACGTGCAGCAGATGATCCAGACCAGAATGAAGAAGATTCAGGAGATCCAGCTCTCAGCAGAGGAGAGAAAGGTTTGTGAACAAATTAATGTTAAGCTTCATAATATTTAATTAAAGATGAAGGTGCTGAATAAAACGTATTTTTTATATTTTTTTCAAAGAAATATGTATGATGTCCAAGAGAGCTCTTTGTACTGCAAACAGAAAAAAACACCTGCAAATTAAGAAAACAACTTCATCAATTTGACAACACACAGAAACACTCTGCAAATAAAATACTTTGTTTGTTTGTGTTGTGAGCATTTGCAGCACCTTGCTGTCAAAATGATGAAGATGTTTTCTTGATTTGTTGGTGCTTTTTCTGTTTGCATGTGTTTTCTAAAGTTGAGCTCTCTTGGCCACCGTAAACATGAGATAAGCAGATGAGAAATTTCATTTTTGAGTGACCTCTCTCCTTAAAGTTGGCTCAGGCAAAAACAAAGCATACCTGAATGCACTAAAAAAATAAATAAAATAAATACCAGCATGTGAATTTGTAGTACATTATTATTTTTTTGTTAAATAAAATAATACACAATTGCAAAAGTATACTAAATACCACTGATATTTAAACTGACTTTTAGTACATTGAAATAAAGTGTACTACCGCAAAAATATACAGAGGACTTTTATTAGTGTGTTTTGAGTGATTTAAAAATTATTTAAATAGTTATCCTAATTTTAAATTGATTTTCTTCTAAATATATTGGTAATGTAATAGTTTTAAGTAAATTTTCCCAACTGTGCTACTTAAGTACACTTAATATAAATTGATAAATTAATCAGCACAAACACTTAAATTGATTTTAAGTGTAGTACAAGAAGTGTTTTATAATTGCATTGCTTAAAAGTGTGCTACAATCACTTTACATAAAATTGTAATGGATTTTTATATATAAGCTATCACTAAGTTCTGTTTGGATTATAAAAATACAGTAGAAATGTTTTACTTAAAGTTGGGTTGTACTTGTATTAATTATCCTTTAAATCAATGGGTGATTACATTTATATGAATTACATTTACAGTGATGTTAATCAAATGTATTATTTCTATCTTTCAAGTAATATTTTATTAATGATGGAAAACAACAGCTTCATGAAGTGAACACACAATAGATGTAATATTAGAATGCGTTTAATTGTGAACCAAAATTCACAGTTTAACAAGAAATTATACTTTTAGCAAAAAATACATAAAGTGCTAATAATGACATAGTAATATTGTACTTGATTGTATTTAAGTATCATATAAAGGGAATGTTAACATAATTACAATACATTTTAAATGAATTATTTAATCTATAAAAATGGCAATAAATTATGAATACATTTTGTGTATATGCATTATAGATTATTCTTATATTTTAAATAATTAATACATGTTATTTACTATGCATGATGAGTATATTTAAAAGTGTATGAAAGTTGGTTTCAGTTGTACTGATAACTATGTGTGTATATATATATATATATATATATATATATATATATAACTATATATATATATACACACACACACACACACATAGTTTTAATCTTTTTTTCAAAGAAAATATGTTAAAAAGCACATTTTAGTTTATAATTATGGTGTCCCAAAATAGCACAGTTGAGTACACTAGATTATCTTAAGAAGTGGTAAACAATATTTTCGTGTATATTCAGTACAAAATTAGTGTGTGAAAATAGACAACTTTAAGAACATTATAGAAGTGTACTAAATAAAAGGTGTATTTTACTGCACTGTTTTCTCAGCTGGGGTCATGAAACAGAAGTTGTGGTTGTCTTTTCTTCTCTATTGTGATGTACATCTGAGTGAAACTAACTTCTAATTGATCACATCAATCAGAGAAACACAGAGAAAGAGAAGTCAGCCAGAAATCAGCTCTTCACTGATCTGATCCGCTCCATTGAGAGATGTCAGTCTGAGCTGCTGAAGATGATGGAGGAACAGCAGAAAGCAGCAGAGAAACAGGCTGAAGATCTCATTAAAGAGCTGCAGCAGGAAATAACTGATCTGAAGAAGAGAAACACTGAGCTGGAGCAGATCTCACACACTGATGATCACCTGCACCTCATTCAGGTCTGTCTTCATCTGTCTCATCACTGAGAAAGCAGAATATTATTGGTCTGATGCTCTGCTGACAAACCTGATGAGCTGCTGTCTTCAGAAACTGTTCAAAAGAGAATGAAACTGTAATAAAGTCAAAGTAGAAAATTAGTTAACTGTGTTAGAAAGCTCCTGCATATGATCATATTAAATAGTCTTCTGTCTCCTGCTGTAGATGTTCTCATCTCTGTTCAGTCGTCCACACACCAAGAACTGGACTGAGATCAGGATTGACTCTGATGTGAATGTGTATTCAGTGAATAGAGCTCTGATTCAGCTGGAGAAAACTCTAGATGGGAGACTAAAAAACATTGGTCAAACTGGTATGTGAATATCAAATACAGTGAACAGATTTCTGATGTGAAGATCTATCCAAACTTAAACTAAAGCAATATGATATAAGTATTAACATACCTGTACAAACTAATCTCAGAGGAATTACATCAGTAAAACAAACCATAAGCAGAAATCTGACTAAAATTAATCAGTCTAAAAACATTTCCCACCTCACAATGATGATTCAGAATATTTCAGCTTAAATAACACAATTTCTTACATTGTTTTATAAACTGATGGATGAGCAACATTTACATGCTGTTGCTCAATGTAAACATTAAATATTGCAATAAATAATTAATCAGTATATTGCCATCTGTGTTCACAGGGTTGAAGTGTCTACAGATGTTTGAAGGTACAGTATGACTGGCAAAGTACATTAATTATTAATCAGGTCATAATAAATATTACATATAATCTGTTTTATATGAAAATGTTTGTTCCAGTGGATGTGACTCTGGATCCTGATACAGCGCATCCATATCTCATCCTGTCTGATGATGGAAAACAAGTCAGTCTTGGAGACATTAAGCAGGACGTCCCAGAAAACCCAAAGAGATTTGATTATGTTGTTTCTGTTCTGGCAAAGCAGGGATTCAGTTCAGGGAAATTTTACTATGAGGTGCAGGTGAAGGGAAAGACTGGGTGGGATTTAGGAGTGGCCAGAGAATCTGTTAACAGAAAGGGTAAGATCATTTATACTCCTGAGAATGGATACTGGGCTGTGTGGTTGAGAAATGAAAATCAGTATAAAGCTGGTGAAAGTCCATCCGTCTCTTTATCTCTGAGAGTGAATCCTGAGACTGTGGGAGTGTTTGTGGATTATGAGGAGGGTCTGGTCTCTTTTTATGATGTGGGCTCCAGATCTCATATCTACTCTTTCACTGCTCAGACTTTCACTGACAAACTCTATCCATACTTTAGTCCATACCCTAATAAAGGAGGTAAAAACTCAAAACCACTGATCATCACACCTGTTAACAAATAAACTGTTCTGAAATATGAAACACAATGTGGAACAATTATACAAAAGCTTTTTATTAGTATCATTATTTCTGTTTAAAATTAAATATTTCTAAATATGTTTCACAAAAAAATTTAAATAGTCACAGCTCCAGACTGGACCATGAAAACCCAAAATGGGATCTGGATTTCCACAAATGGAAACTTATTTCAATAAATACATACATTTTTGTTAGTATTATTGACACGTTTTTTATTTCTCTTAATTTTGTCATAATATACAACTTCATACAGGGTTAAAAATGTATATTTCATCAGTTTAAATATTTATGTTTTGTATGTTTTACTGCATATACATATATATATATATATATATATATTAGTGCTGTCAAAATTAGCGCGTTAACGCATTCGATTAATTTGAAATATTTAACGCGTTAAAAAAAAAATAACGCAATTAACGCGGTTGCAGTTTTTTTTATTTCCAGTTGTGGCCTATGTGTGTTCAACGTGCAAAGAAATATGGATAAGACCAAGGAAGGACTTTTAGACGGAAAGTTTCAGTATAAAACTCTGCCGGATTACTCTTCAGTCTGCCACAAGAAACAGCAACATTAAAATCATGAACTCAAATGTCATTGTTTAAAAAAACAAAAAAAAACAATGACTGTAACAGTGCGTAAATCAGACCTTTCTGTAACGCTAACGTTAATAAGCTTAAACAAAAATAACGAAATAATTGTGTAGCGGAGTATTTTTTGTACACAGTGTCGCGAACTGTCAATCACTCCTGTGCTCGTGCATCACTGTCCTCCTCAGCTGCAGCAACTTGCGCTCTCTCTCTTCATCAAGCTTTAAAACAAAAAGGGGACAAAAAGAACATATTGTCTTTGTGCATAGGCTAGAGATTAATTAGATAAATGAATATCTAAATTTGTGCCTTGCCGTCTACGGTATTTTTTTAGAACTTAGAAAAAAGATGCTGCAGCCAATGAACAGCCAGCGGGGGCTGCAGGACGACTCAACCTCCGCAGACAGTTTTTAATGTTTATCAGACAATAAATACTCAAGATTTTGCTTTAGTATAACTCACAACGAGTTTCACACACCTTCTCCGGCCACGTTGAGTTGTTGACACTTAACAGTGGGAAAAGCGACACATGCGCTATTCACTTGTGTAACTTAAGGGTGAATGGGTAATGTAGTTTCTGCTCTGGGTGGGATGAATTAGGAAGCTTGCATTGTGAAGGGCGCTCTGAAAATCGGCAGTGCAGGTAAAAGATTAAAACCTCTATTAAAACAGATGTCCAAATGAGTGTACCGGTACGCTACAAGCACGTTCTGGGCGCACGGAGAGGTGGCGGTACTCTCAAGAGCTATATTTGGAAGTGGCGGTACTGAGTACTGGTGCATACTGGCCCACTTAAAGCACTGGCAATGACTATACTTTGGAATTTTTTTGCAGTCCACTTAGAATTCAACATGGAAATCATTTTTGTTTTTTATTGGCATTGATTGTTTAGAAATTCAAATGGTACTTACATGTCTGTGTTTTTATTTCTGTAATAAATATGGCTTTCAAGCCAACAGTTAATTTGGAGGATATTGATGGTTTATTGCAGGTATGTTGTTTACATGAGAAAACCTGTGTTACAAGTTAAACAAAAATTCCAATAAACAATCATATTTTGAATTTAAATAGTTTCTTTGTCTTGAGTTTACATTAATTATTTACATTTTACATTTACATATCCAAAAAGTTTCAGTCTTTTAATTGCGATTAATCGCGATTAATCGCAATTAATTTTAAAAAATTGTGCGATTAATAAGTTAATTTTTTTTAATTGATTGACAGCACTAATATATATATATGTAACAAGATTCAGCACAGTCTTAGAAGGAAGGAAGAAGACAAGGGTCGGCTTGTTGCTGGGACGCTCGTTTATTTTGCATATAAAAATAAATAACGATGCCCTCTTGGCATAATCAGTATAATACTGCACAATCACAGTCAATAACTCAGAATTCACTTTCTGATGAGTCTTCCTAGCACAGCACGAGGTCCCAGCGTGTCTATCTCTCTCTCTCTCTGCGGTGACTCTGCTTTTATCCGGTCTCTCCACGCCAATTACTGCAATCAAACACACGTATTCGTTATTTGCACTTGACCCACTTACGCCTCGCTCTGCTCCCTCGTCTCTCTCCCGTTGCAGATTCCGCTAAACCACGCCACCCTCGCCACAATATATGTATATAATAGGGTGACCACCTGCTAATAAGCCCAAGGGGGGACAAGGGGTATGTTTCTGAGGGACAATGTGGGAAACCCCATGGGCGGACTCACTTATAGTGGTTTACCCATTTCTAGCACATACCACGTTACATGGTATATTAATAATGCCCTATTCCCCTAAACATTGACAGATGCACTTCCACTTACGATTTACTTTAGCTATTTATTTATTTTTCATTACAATTTATTCACTTTAAATAAATTATAATATAAAATTATAGGATTAAAATGAATTGTAGTTGCTCAACACCACAGGAACAGTTAAAAAATCTAATCCCTATATAGTGTATGGCATTTGAGTTCACTAATATCAGGAAGGAGTGAACCAGTGCTTTAAGTGGCCCAAAAGAGGTGCCGCTGAAGGTTTCTATCATAGCCTATTTTATTAACGGGGTTGGGGGGGGGGGGTCTGTGGTCTTGGGTGACGGGATGGGGGGCTTATGATATTAGACTTCGTAGCCTATAATAAAAGATAATGAATTTCAAACCTTAACTAAACACATTTTTATTCAAAGATCAACCGTCTGTCATTACTCTTCAGTCTGCCACAAGAAACAGCAACATTAAAATCATGAACTCAAATGTCATTGTAAAAAAAAAAAAAAACAATGACTGCTGTAACAGTGCGTAAATCAGACCTTTCTATAACGCCAACGTTAATAAGCTGAAACGAAAATAACGAAATAATTGTGTAGCGGAGTATTTTTTGTACACAGTGTCGCGAACTGTCAATCACTCCTGTACGCGTTCTTCACTGTCCTCCTCAGCTGCAGCAACTTGCGCTCTCTCTCTTCATCAAGCTTTAAAACAAAAAGGGGACAAAAAGATCATATTGTCTTTGTGCATAGGCTATAGATTAATTAGATAAATGAATATCTAAATTTGTGCCTTGCCGTCTACGGTATTTTTTTAGAACTTAGAAAAAGATGCTGCAGCCAATGAACAGCCAGCGGGGGCTGCAGGACGACTCAACCTCCGCAGACAGTTTTTAATGTTTATCAGACAATAAATACTCAAGATTTTGCTTTAGTATAATTTTCGGGACAATTAGGGCCAGATATGGGAGTCGGGACAACAGTTTAGATTTCGGGACTGTCCCGAATTTTTCTGGACGTCTGGTCACCCTACCTGAAAGAGCTGCATTACTTCATTAGCTTGAGTCTGACCTGCAGTGATATCATTCAAATTTGGTGAGGTGTCAGTCAGCGAATCACCTGATTCTGGTCTTGTTCTTGCAGTGTTCAGAGTCTGAAGCCAACATATTAAGTGTTGTTGTTAACTGTATATGATTTTTAACCGAACCGAGTGTGGTGTACACTCACAACAAGTTTCACACACCTTCTCCGGCCACGTTGAGTTGTTGACACTTAACAGTGGGAAAAGCGACACATGCGCTATTCACTTGTGTAACTTAAGGGTGAATGGGTAATGTAGTTTCTGCTCTGGGTGGGATGAATTAGGAAGCTTGCATTGTGAAGGGTGCTCTGAAAATCGGCAGTGCAGGTAAAAGATTAAAACCTCTATTAAAACAGATGTCCAAATGAGTGTACCGGTACGCTACAAGCACGTTCTGGGCGCACGGAGAGGTGGCGGTACTCTCAAGAGCTATATTTGGAAGTGGCGGTACTGAGTACTGGTGCTTACCGGCCCACTTAAAGCACTGGAGTGAACCAATTAATAAGTGAACGAATTCGGTAAGTGACGTATAGCCTACACTGCGCGTGAGACTTGGAGCTGTTGCAAAAACATTGCCATGTGTACTTTTATATTACATGTACCTAATTTTAGAAATAATACTAATAGCAATAATACTCAAAATTACTTTACATTGCAGTTATACATACCTCCCGCGTCAGCTTTGTGGTTTCATCGATGGTATATAGTAGCTAATAATATAAAAGCATATATATATATATATATATATATATAGTAATGCTTTTATGTTCATAATCATTAATTGCTATTAAAATAACGTACTGAGAACAAAAATAAACACACATAAACACGTTCATAATTATGTATTTATTACTTTTAGTATGTTGACACTTGCTCAAGCAACGTTTTGAGCTTAGATAAGATGGTTGTTGAGCGTCCTCAGGCGACTGTTAATTTTACAGCGGAATACACCCAGCAAACATTTGGACGTCTTTTGACCGTTGAAAAGACGTCCATCCGAGACGTCCCGTCATGGTTGAAAAATAGTTCCAAAATGAAAGTTGAACCGACGTCTTTGACGTCTTCTAGACGTGAACTGCACGTCTTTTCTGCACGTCCCTGGACGTCTAAATGTGTCGTCTTCTGGACGTCGTTGTCTTCTGGATTTTTAAATGCGTTGCTGCATAGTTTAAGTGTATGTATATATAAGCCTGCATATAAAATAATCACACACCCACTGTGTAACATCGTGAAAGGCAATCAATTATGTCTTGAGGTTTAAAACATCTTGACAAAAGTTCAAGATTGGTCCAGTCAGACATGAACGTTCATAGAACATCTTAATCACGTGTACATCACTAACAATAACACATTATTTGTGGACATATGCAAACAAAGAAGCATGTTCTGATTTAGCACACTTTATTGTTTTTGAAGAGTTTAGCATCTGTTAACCAAACTAAAATACTAATTACAAAATACTGAATTATTATATAAAGGGAAAATTCTTTCATTTACTCACCCTCATGTTTCAAACCTGTATACCTTTCTCTGACCATATTGTTTTCATGTTTGCTTTACTGGGACAATGACAAATAAGAATCTTAAAGATGATAATATATTTAAAAATTAGTTTTTCAATGTTATCTTTGTATCCATTTTGGATTTCTGAAATAAGTTTACAGGCCTACCATTTTTTCATCAGAAATATGATTTAATGAGGGGCATCACTGAATAAAAAGTGCTGAAATACTCAATCTTAAGGTCCATTATTATTGTTCAAAATTTCTATTTGCAGTGTTTGTTTATTAATGTTTTTAATATATAAATCTATTAATTGCATTTATTTTAAAATACTTTAATCATATAATATTAAGAATATTATTAATATTTGAACATGTGGCATAAACACCTTGCAGGAGCCATTGTTGTCTTGTGAAAAGAAAATCATAAAACATAAGACCCTCATCATAAAATATGTTTGAAATCATTGCTATTTATGAAATCAAAGTGGTGTAAATGATTTTAAACTGTATAGAACCAACATTTATTAAAATATTACATTTCTGAGAATGTTTTCTACTAGAATGTTAAAAGATGGTTTCTTTTTATCAATGCTTTATTAATCTTGTCATTGACTTACACAGTTTTCATATAAACACAAAGATATTTGGAAGAATGTTTGTAACCAAGCAGATCTCACAAACCATTAACTGCCCTGTAGGAAAAATTATTATGATCGTAACATGAGGGTGAGAAAATTATGACTATTTTCATTTTTGGATGAACTATCCCTTAAACAAACTACAGTAGTTTGGCTCATTTCTTGTAACCTCCACCCCCATCTCTTGCTGGAGCAAGCTTCAGGTGTTCTGCCATTGCTACATCCCATTCAGAGTCTCTACCTCTTCACAGCATCTGAGGGAAGAGAATACATTTCTTTTTAAAATAAATAAAATAAAACATTTGAGATAAATGACATGCACTTAATTTCAAAATATCTTTATGGTCTACCGCTAAAAAAAAAAAAAAAAAGACTTGGACCAAGATGAATGAAACATTAGGAAAAAAAGGTAATCAACAAGAATTAGATTTTATTTGTATTGTACAAAAGGTGTAATGCTTTAATGTGATGCCCTTGAGAAACACTCACAGTGTAACTGTGAGAAAGTGAACAGGACATTTCTGATAAGACAGGAGGGCTGTGATGTCCCCTGAATAATTAATTAAAGCGTACCAATAAAAATTACATCAATATAAGTAACTTTTAGCCTTCTAACGTTAGCTAATTTTAGCCACACTCAGTGAATTTCAGTTGACAACATGGGCATCATTTCTCTCGGTTCCTTCGTGTCAAACAAGTAAAACTCAAGCACGTTATTCAAATAATACAAAATGTACTTACCCCACAGTAGATTTTATGTAATTTATATCGACAAATCTCCCTCCAAGAGTCCTCTTCGAGTCCTCTCCTCCTCGTGGTGGTTGCCTGCTTGATGTACCGGAACTTCCGGAAGGGAACTTCCGGAAGAAAGCGAGATCTCGCGAGATAATCTATCCTATCGCGGGATTTTGTAATATCACGAAATATATCAGTATGTTTTGTGTCTACATCTTGGCAGCACCGTTTTGGCAATTACATCCAACTCAGACCGAAATTGTGACCGGGTATATATCGGTTTCACATGTATATGCATAGACTCAATAAAAATAACAACAACAAATATATAAAACAAGTTGAAATAATGACTAAATTGCAGCATTGCTTTGCAATCACTTAACCACACTGGGCTCTTTTTGATTATATATTTTTTTTAAAAGATAAAGTGAATATATTTACTTTGTATATATATATTTATTTTTTTTCCTGCTAGTCTTGCTTGGACATTTTTTCACAAACCATGACGAGACGTGTAAAAGACATCAGTGGACGTCTATTCACAACCTCTTTAAAACCTCTTAAAAACTACTTGGTGCACTTTAATTAAATATTGCAGTATTAATCAAGGTGTAAGCACAGCTTTTGCATATTCCACAAGGATTTCACATAGGGTCATGATGGACGTGTAACGCACGTGTAAATGACGTCACTAGGTGACGTCCTCTCACAACCGATTCACAACGTGGGTAAATTTTGAACTACACATATCTAAAAGTCAACAAAACAATTATACATGAAACCCCATAGAACTATAAACGTGTACAAACATATCTGAATGCATTTTTAGGAAATGTTCTGTGTTACATATTTCTAACGATTTATGCCGTCCTACCGTGACTATTTTTGGCCGGCCACACGACGTCGCCGTCGGACCAATGTTTGCTGGGTACCTGTTATTAACGGGAAAATGTAAATTATCCACCAAATTATCATCATTTTTGTAAGTTAACAACGATGCCACCTCAGTAAATTAGTCAAATAGTAAACTGAGTTATTGCATACATGACATATTTTAATATAAATAATGTAGGAAAAACGGCAAAACAGAAATAAAGATGTAAACTTCATCTGTCATTCAAACTCGCTCGCTCCCGCTCTCGCAGTAACGTGCTGAACTGTCAAGTAATGTTCGTTTGGCTGCCTGGGACTCGAGGATATAGAACCATCAACTTTTTTGAGCAAGCATTGACTTATGCGTGACACAGTCTCAATTTGTGGGACGCATGAATTGGGCTCCAAACGCTGTGCGCGCACGCGCTACGCAGGACGGGTGGTCACCCTAGTATATGATAGCAAATAATCCCAGTGTGTGACATGAAGAAGCTTCTCCTCGTTAGAGAGGACTAATGAAGCAGCGCTGAAGGTTTCAGAGGACAGTCTGTAAGTGAGACAGGATCGATCTCTTCTGACACAGAATGGCACTCATCATCATGATTCAGAGCCAGATATTATATATTTGATATTCACAGAAGATGAGCTTGTGTCCAGCAGAGGACAGCGTTTACAAGACATTCACTGCATCAAGCCTCTGGACGCCGAGAGATGAGAGCCGCCTGTGCTCAGATGACAAAGAAACAAATAATATTAATGTAACAGATTAACACAGTTCATCATACATTCAGAAACAGCTTGTGTCTATTAGTTTAGGCAAATTATTATATGACAATACAAACAAATTTATGAATTAATATTATCCATTGTTGATACTAAAAAAAAAAAAAAATATTGCCCCTAACCATCTGTCACATCCACACAAGGAGAGGAGAAGACGGGTAAGTATTTTCGTGAAGCTTTATTAACATAGGACTTTAACAGAGCAGGTAAGTGTGGTCACAGACGGTGAATCTTCAAGCACTGATCAATTGGTGAGTTCAAGCACAAAGCTAGGCCAGACAACAAAGAGTCACTTCCCTTAATCGCTGCGTCTGAATCTCCACAGAGTCACAATACGGTCCACAAGGAGCAGGCAGAAGATCCACTAAGAGTGTCCATGCAATCTTGCTTCCAGCCGGTGAGTGAGTGAGTGAGGTGAGTATTTAAAGGTGTGGTGATTGCTGGTGCAGGTGCAGGTAATTAGTATTCAGGTGACGGTTCACGTGAGC
Source organism: Carassius auratus (assembly GCF_003368295.1). Classification (NCBI taxonomy): domain Eukaryota; kingdom Metazoa; phylum Chordata; class Actinopteri; order Cypriniformes; family Cyprinidae; genus Carassius; species Carassius auratus. The sequence continues at coordinate 9,479,112 of NC_039265.1, read as the reverse complement.
GGTGCATGGGAGATTGAGTGGATGGTGACTGGCAATGGTGACTGGGGCTGAGGGAACGAGCTGAGGGTGTGACACCATCACATAGCTGCTGACACTAAATAAATAAATATTTGCCAAAACAGAAAACTAAATAAATATTGCCGATGCTTTATTACAGATAAAGCATCTGCCAACAGGAACAGATTTTCCAGACTGGAAAGTTGGAATTTAAAAAAAGTAAAAATAAGAAAGAAAGATTTTTCTGTGCATGCTGAAGATATAGATACTGTGTGCATTCTGCAGAAATAATAACATGGAAGTGTTAATGAAATGCATCTGCATCTCACAATACAATGCTCTCAGCTTACCCTTCTTTTTTCAGTCTGATCAGCCGTAAACTCTGTTTGTCTCTTTATCAGACATCCAGCATTTGAACTAAAATTAGATGTACATTAGCCACATTTAACTTTAAAATTTAAAGCTGCAGTCTGTAACTTTTTTGTGTTTAAAATTAACAAAATATATAATAAGAGAGTGCACCATGAATCCATTTTCAAAACCATGTTTTTAACTTGTCCTGAATCTAGTGTTAACTTTGTCAGCAATAAAAATTAAACCCTGTTTTTCTCATTATCAGACGAACTGTTTGAAATGTTCAGCACTGCATACTACAGACTGTTAAACTGTGGTTAAGAAATAGTAGACAAATAAATTAAAGTGTTAATGTTTTAAACATAATGTATGTAAACCTGATTTCTGAGAGGAAACCTTTAACTGAGCCCAGTTTGGAGGATTCAGGTTTGTATTTCAGGATGCGGTTGTATAAAATCAGTCCAGATTTTCCACACACATCGAACACTGATCCACAGATCCACTCACTGCATGTGAACGAGAGAGAAGAGTGTGTGTCCACATCAACAGATGGACTTTCACATGAAGAGCAGAAACTCCAAAAAACTGACATCTAGAAAACACAGCGCTCTGCAGAAAGACCAATGTCTTGATTTCACCATTTTAATTCGACTATATTGGCACCTTCAGTTTTTATTTGATTTTTGAGACTTTATAGTCACATGACTCAGAATATGCTAATTGCTCTGCGTGTCTGTCACAAGAGGAAGTACATTCTTAGAGAGATTCTGATTGGATGAAAATCTGTGTAGGGCAGGATGATGTCATTAGTGTTGTCAGTCATAAAGACTGATGAAAATGTATTAGATATGTGCTAATACAGATTATTAAAATAAAAGAAAAAGATATTTGGCCTGTAATAGTAAATGTCTACCAAAGCAGATTGATTAATCAATAACCAACATGACTATTATTGCATCTTATATGTTATTAATAGTTGGAAGTATTTTACCAGCATCAGAAAGACTTGAAACTGATGAGTAGAAATAATTTTTTTTCTAGACTGCTTTTCCCACAAGTGTAAAACTTTTACTGTAAGTAGATAAACAATACTCAAAGGCTATCAGCAGCAGAATAAACAGACAGATGAAGCGCTTATAAACGTCTGTAGACAAATTTATTCCATTTTTAACAACAAACACAGTTGATTGACTCTGACACGCAGCGTCTCTCCGGAGCGAGACGAGACTCGTGAACATGAACAAGAGCTTGACGTGTAGATGAGTGACGTCTGTACACTGGCCAATGAAAACTAACATCTGTACAGAACATTAAACATGTTAAACAACACGCATGTAACAACCTGACAGTCACTACACCTGTGGGTTTCATCTAAAACAGTTGACCCAGAAATTAAAATTTGCTTAAAATGTGTTCATTCTCAGGCTGTCCAAGATGAAGATTAGTTTTTTTGGAGAAATGTAGCATTTCAACAGTTGCTCGCCCAAGTATGTGAATGGGTGCCGTCAGAACGAGAGTCCAAACAGATGATAAAAGCATCACAATAAACCACATCACTCCAGTCCATCAGTTCACATCTGGAGAAGATAAAAGCTGTCCATAATCCAAACAAATATGTGAGAGACATCTTAGTTATGTATTTGTGTCTTGTCTTCTCCAGATGTTAACTGATAGATTGAAGTGTTGAGGATTATTGTGATGATTTTATCAGCTGTTTGGACTCTCGTTCTGACGGCACCCATTCACATCCATTGGTGAGCAAGTGATGCAATGCTACATTTCTCCAAATCTGATGAAGAAACAAACTCATCTACATCTTGGATGATCTGAGGGAGAGTAGCAAATATTTATTTTTGAATGTTTGCAATACTGAACAATACCGTGAACAATACTGTCATGGAGAAGCATTCGTATAAATGTGTTCAGTAATCATTTTACTCAAATATAACTCCTAATTTCAGTAAATACCACAGATACAGTGAAGGTAACAGTGGTCAAGTGTTAGTTGCCTGGTTAACACAGTGGTAAATCAGTGAGGTTGTTCAGGTTAGCGAAATAAACCCATTCTGACGACAGAAACACACTTTACTTGAATACAAATGCAAGAAAAAAAACAACCACAGAATAAAACAACTGACAAATATTTAGGCCTAAATTTTAGATTCACAGAATGTATTTGAATTGCACATTAATCTTCCATCCATTTGAATTACACACTTTTAACAAACAAAGAAACGTAATGTGATGCATATTTGTATAACTGAAAAAAGATCAGATTTCTGTATTAAACTCATAAACTGAATGAGATTTAAACACACAGTTACAAACTTTATAATATATTTATCATCAATAAATCCAGTTGCTTTCAATCTCACACATTTTAACCTAGTATTGCTTGATCCACAAAAAGTCATATTTTAACCCTCTTCATACTTATTGATTGAAAAATGTAAACAGATTTATGCTGATTCTACACTATTTTTATATACATGCAATATTAACATGATTTTATATCAAATCAAATAGATGCAATCTCTTTGGAATGCAGAAATCTGACTTTTTTCCATGTATGCACAAATAAATACAAATATACATCACATTAAATGTATAAGTTTGTTTCTATTAAAACTCGGCAATCCAAACTTCATGAATCTTAAATTTGGGCTTAAATATTTTCTCGAGCATTAAATCGTTTGCTTCTATACACTTGTGTGGAGTATGTCTTGGGTCTGATGTTTACCAACTTTAATCTACTATCTAACACAAGAAAGCACTCTTTGGTTTTGTGAATGAATCCCTTTTGTGTCTTTTGCTCTATTTTCTAAATTATATAACTTCCCTATGCCACGTAATACATTTTCAAACACCATAAGATAGTCGACTGAGTGTCTAAAGTGGGAATATCTGATTATACGCACTCCAAACGATGAGAGGATCTCATGTGTTTGATGAAGCGAGCAGCACGGTGTGTGTGGGACGCTGATCGTCACAGCAGATGTAAAGTAGGATGTGTCATCCAGCGCTCAACACATTTCTGAAACTTCTTCTGCTCACAAAGCAATGGCATGAGGAGGAAAGAAAGACGACCAACACGGAAACATGGTGAAGTGTGTGTGTGTTTGCTACATCTGCAGTGGTCAGGCTCTCAGTGAGTGTGTGAGTGTGTGTGTGTTTGGGACGGTCGTCTCGGAGGGGTTTATGTGAGTCCGATCTCCTCGAGGACGCTGCGGGGAGTCTCTGCTTCCTGTGGGAGGAAGACGAACACTTTCCCTGATCACAGGCTCGAGCATTGAATCACACGCAAACACAACACATACAAACCCTGAAACTCTGCTACACACTACAAATACTCTATACCCAACATTCATTCAAAAGCTGGTTTTGTTTTAGTTATAAAATAATATGTGACCCTGGACCACAAAACCAGTCATAAGGGTACATTTTTGGAATTTGAGATGCATACATTATCAATAAATAAGCTTTCCATTAATATTTGGTTTGTTTGGATCTGACAGCATTTGGCTGAGACACAACTATTTGAAAATCTGGAATCTGAGGGTGCAAAAAAATCCAAATATTGATAAAATCACCTTTAAAGTTGTCCAAATTAAGTTCTTAGCAATGCATATTACTAATTAAAAATTAAGTTTTGATATATGTAGGGTGGGAAATTTACAAAATATCATCATGGAACATGATCTTTACTAAATATCCTAATGATTTTTGGCATAAAAGAAAAATCGATAATTTTGACCCCTACAATGTATTGTTGGATTTTGCTCCAGGGCCTAAATATACTAAACAAACACTACAAAATACAAAAGTTGGCTGTTTTTGCTATGAAAGCCAAATATTTATCAACAAACACTAAAAAAAAAATGTTTGCTTTGTTTATTTTATGAAAACGATTTACTCAACAAATAGTAAAATTTACCAAACAAACACTAAATAATTAAAATATTATCTTTTTTCTGTTAGCAAAAAATATATATATTTACCAAACGAAAACCAAATAATTCAAATGTTCAAAAATCAATATCAATATTTACTAAACAAGCACCATGTAATATATATATATATATATATATATATATATATATATATATATATATATATATTTGCGTGTGTTTGTTACAAAACAAATATTTACCAATAAACACATAATAATTTAAATGTTGGCTTTGTTTTTATTATAAAAACAATATTTATCAAACAAAAATGAAATATTTAAAATGCTAGGTTTGTATTTTATTCCAGAAAAAAAAAAAAATATATATATATATATATATATATATATATATATATATATATATATATATATATATATATATATATATATATATATATATATATATATATATATATAGACACACACACCAAACACTAAATAATAAATTTTGGCTTTGCTTTTGTTATAAATATATAATATTTACAAACAAATAATACAAATGTTACCTTTGTTTTTTTTTTTGTTTTTTTTATAAAACTTTTTTGTTTAAAAACCAAATACTAACAACATGATTATTAGATAATAATTCAAATGTTGGGTTTGATTTTGTTATAAAAATCAGATATTAATATATTTACCAACAAAAAATGTAAAAGAAAAAGTTAAAAAAATACTACATTTGTTGATGTTGTAAAAACAATATTCATAAAACAAACACTAAATAATTACGATACAGGCTTTAAGTTTTACTTAATGCCATAATACATTTGTGTAATAAATCAGTCTAACTTTGCAGATTATCTGTATTTTCTATAGCATTCATTATGTAAATATGTAGATTTTTATCTTTTTAAACTTCTCAATTATAAAAAAAAATTGAAATACAGCTCTTCGGCAAGACTGAATGTATTTCAAAACTATGAATGATTTCCTCAACAACTATCATTTTATTTTCATTAACACAGTCAACACAGCATATTTAACAAAACCTTTTTGAAAGGCAAAGCACTTTTTAGAAGATATAATGTACAACACGGATATCACAAACGGCTTATCAAATAAAAAGAGGGTGCTAAATATACATTTGCAATTATTTTCTGCTGGCGTGTTGTTCGGTGGCACCCCTCTAAGCTCAGCAGGTTTATTTGATATGTATGAAGCACATGGAGATGAGCAGAGCTAAAATTATCCTCTGAGATCTGAAAATAATCAGCATGTGGGCTGACATGAATGACTCACTGATGACACAAATACATTTACAACACACAGAAACGAAGCAGATAAAAGATGAACTTACTTTGGCATCCTGAACATCATCAGGCCAAACAAATGGGGGAAAGAGAGATAAAATAACATACATGAGTGCAGTCTGTAAAAGGGTTTTTACCGTTTTTAGTCACAGCAAAACAAAAATTTAGTACTAGAAGGAACTGTTAAGACATCAAAGATTAGATTAATACAATGACTGGTTAACATTAATCTACAACACAAAGACGCTTCAGATGTGGAGCAATGTGATGAACGATCATCAAGAACTAGATATTACCAGCAAATACGAAATACTGTAAACATGGGCTTTTGTTTTCATTATAAAAACTAAATGTTTAACAAAAATATATATATTTTAAATATGGGCTTTGTTTTTGTTAGAAAAACTAAATATTTACTTTAAAACACCAAATATTTTAAATATTGGCTTGTTTTTGTTAGAAAAACTAAATATTTACTCAAAAACACTAAACAATTTAAATATGGGCTTTGTTTTTGTTATAAAAACTAAATGTTTAACAAAAAAAACTAAATATTTTAAATATGGGGTTTGTTTCTGTTATAAAAATTAAATGTTTAACAAAAAAACTAAATCATTTAAATATAGGCATCGCTTTAGTTATAAAAACTAAATATTTACTTAATAACATTAAACAATTTAAATATGGGATTTGTTTTTGTTATAAAAACTAAATTTTTAACAAAAAATACTAAATATTTTTAAAATGGGGTTTGTTTCTGTTATAAAAACTAAACGTTTAACAAAAAAACGAAATCATTTAAATATAGGAATCGCTTTAGTTATAAAAAGAAAATATTTACTTAATAACATTAAATTATTTAAATATGGGCTTTTGTTTTTTATATAAAAAGCAAAATATTTATCATAAAATACCAAATGATATAAATTATGGCTTTGACTTTGTATTAAAAACTAAATATTTAACAAAAAAAATGTTATTTAAATATGGGTTTTGTTTTTGTTATTAAAAACTAAATATTTACTTAAAAACATTAAATAATTTAAATGTGGGCTTTGTTTTTGTTATAAAAACAAATATTTACTTAATAACATTAAATTATTTAAATATGGGCTTTTGTTTTTGATATAAAAAGCAAAATATTTATCATAAAATACCAAATGATATAAATTATGGCTTTGACTTTGTATTAAAAACTAAATATTTAACAAAAAAAATGTTATTTAAATATGGGTTTTGTTTTTGTTATTAAAAACTAAATATTTACTTAAAAACATTAAATAATTTAAATGTGGGCTTTGTTTTTGTTATAAAAACAAAATATTTACTTAATAACATTAAATTATTTAAATATGGGCTTTTGTTTTTGATATAAAAAGCAAAATATTTATCATAAATACCAAATGATATAATTATGGTTTGACTTTGTATTAAAAACTAAATATTTAACAAAAAAAACTGTTATTTAAATATGGGTTTTGTTTTTGTTATTAAAAACTAAACATTTACTTAAAAACATTAAATAATTTTAAATGTGGGCTTTGATTTTGTTATAAAAACTAAATATTTACTTAAAAACGCTAAATTTAAATATTGGTTTTTGTTTTTTTATTATAAAAACTAAATATTTGCCAAAAAAACAAAAAACACTAAATATTTTAAATATGGGTTTGTTTCTGTTATAAAAACTAAATGTTAAACAAAAAAAACTAAATCATTTAAATATAGGCATCGCTTTAGTTATAAAAATTAAATATGTACTTAATAACATTAAATAATTTAAATATTGGCTTTGTTTTTGTTATAAAAACTAAATATTTACTTAAAAACATTAAATAATTTAAATATGGGCTTTGTTTTTGTTATAAAAACTAAATATTTACTTAAAAACATTAAATAATTTAAATATGGGCTTTGTTTTTGTTATAAAAACTAAATATTTACTTAAAAACATTAAATAATTTAAATATGGGCTTTGTTTTTGTTATAAAAACAAAATATTTACTTAATAACATTAAATTATTTAAATATGGGCTTTGTTTTTGTTATAAAAACAAAATATTTACTTAATAACATTAAATTATTTAAATATTGGCTTTGTTTTTGTTATAAAAACTAAATGTTTAACAAAAAGCATTAAATATATTAAATATGGGCTTTGTTTTTGTTATAAAATTTAATGTTTAACAAACTAAAACACTACATATTTTAAATATAGGCTTTGTTTTTGTTATAAAAACTAAATATTTATCATAAAATACCAAATGATATAAATTATGGCTTTGACTTTGTTATAATAACAAAATGTTTAACAAAAAAAAGTAAATCATTTAAATATGGGCTTTTGTTTCTGTTATAAAAACTAAATGTTTAACAACAACAACAACAAAACTAAATCATTTAAATATCGGCTTTGTTGTTGTTGTCATAAAAACTAAATGCTCAACAAAAAACACTAAATATTTTAAATATGGGCTTTGTTTTTGATATAAAAAACTAAATATTTATCATAAAATACTAAATATTATAAATTACGGCTTTGACTGTTATAATAACAAAATGTTTAACAACAAAAAAACTAAATATTTTAAATATGGGCTTTGTTTTTGATATAATAACAAAATGTTTAACAACAACAAAAAAAATCATTTAAATATTGGCTTTGTTGTTGTTGTCATAAAAACTAAATATTTATCAAAACACTAAATTATTTAAATTTATATGGGCTTTTGTTTTTGATATAAAAACTAAATATTTATCATAAAATACTAAAAGGTTTAAATGATAGCTTTGACTTTTGTTATAAAAAAAAAAACATTTAGCAAAAACCATAAAATAATTTAAACATTGGCTTTGTTTTTGTTACAGTAATCAGATCAATAATTCAATCTTAGCTTTGTTATAAAAACTATTGTTTACCAACATGCAATTCAATAAATTATTACAGATAGTGTTTTAAAAGTGCACAATCAGCTAGACAGCAGAAAATGGTAAAATCTAAATGAACTGGTTTTATTTAAAGCAAAACTATAATTTAACAATGAATCAACTTAAACTTTAACTGAGACCAACAAAACTAATATGTTTGGAGTTAAATCAGTTAGTAAGGAGTCTAAGAGTCTACTACATTCACAGTGTGTCCATTCAATACATTAAACCTAAAACCTATAAAAAATAGTGCATAGTTTGCAGAAACCACTTTGCCAGGTGAATAGATTTTTTTTTAAATGATTAATTAAACATGAATTTGGCTCAGTGCTCTGCTCTTAAATGCTGGGTAAAGACACAAGCATCCCAAAGCTGCGCAGATGAATCTTTAGCTATGAGTCTGAATCATTCATGATTACTGAGCAGCAAAGACTCCCGTCGGAATCGAAACCCAATTAGCGTTCGGCCCTGTGGTGAAGGTCCAGGAGGAGGCTTCGAGCGCTGACAGTCAGCAAGAGCAGAAATCATCCTGATATACGGTATATATCTCAGATAAAACCGACCAAACCAGAGGAAATGACACACAATCTCATCACAGTTTCACCGTGTTCAGCCTTTCCTCAAAATCAACATCAACACGATTTCCTTTGGTAATTCATCTTTCATCGTTCATCAATAACATGCTCCACTTTTAAAACGACTTTGAGTCTGACATCGCTCATCGCTTTTGAATCACATTAAAACGTACATTTGCACTGTGCATTTTACACTTCACCAAACATTTATTATCCTTCTTCACTTTGCATTTGCATATTGTGGATGTACAATGAATTGCAAATAGAGGAATCATGCAATGAAAAAATCATTGCATTATGCAAAAAAAAAAAGAAAAAGACATAATAGCTTTTGTTTTGCAAAGATATAAATCTCTTTTTTCATGTAAAGTATCACCTGGCCAGGTGTAATGAGCTCTATGAAAATAACTAAAGTTATAAACCCAAGCACACACACAGTTCTCTAAATTTCATTCGTTTCATTTGTTTATTTCTACAGCGTTACAAAACTGGCATGATTTTACATTCATTCAGTGCACAGATCAACTACATCACGACTCTTATTCTCAGTGTGAAGGAAGACATTCAAACGTTATAGGAGCGGATCATTTACATCTCATCTCATTACTGGAGATACAGAGCACAGACTCATATTTACATCAGTTTATATCAGTATCTGCTCTACTTTTAGAAAGATCTCACTGATTTACATTATAAACATCATGATTTCATCATAAGCATCTGCACCAAATTGCATATTTCTGCTCAGTTTGGGCCTTAAAATAAAACTGAGCTGTTTTTCCTCCATATTCTCTCTGTATCAGATTATGAGTCATAAAAACCGGACAAAAAACACACGAGTAAACTTGACCTTTTTAGACTAATTCTATTATTATTATTATTATTATATATGACTATTAAATATAATCCAGCACTAGAGTTAATAAATTGACATGTATTAATATTTTATCTAATACAATAACATTTATAGATTTCCTATGTGGTTTAAGTGTGTAAATACTTTTGAGGGCGCTGTAGATCTGTGTGTGTGTG
>NC_039265.1:9444027-9466527 GCF_003368295.1 Carassius auratus | reverse complement strand
TCCGTCTCACAGCGGCTCCCGCAGGTTTCTTATCAAAGCGCCTCGTCTGTCCTCTAGAATTAAGCTCTGAGCTCTGAGTCCGTGTGGAATTTCTTCTGCTCTTTCAGGAATGTTCCGGAGTGACTTTCCCGGCTCGAGCTCTCATTAGATTGAACGAGGGATTGTGCGCTTTCAATTAAAACCATCTCAGAGGGAGACGTTTCAGGCGGCAGGGCGTCTGTTTGAAGTCTAAGACCTACAGTAAGCTTGAAATCAGTTCATTATTATTTTTTTCATTTTTTTTTTTTATTATTAAACTACATAGAGAAAGTAAAGAATGGTAATCGGATTATTACAACTAAATCATGTGAAACCAGTCTGGGGGAAAACCACAAAAAAAAAAAAAAAAAAACGTGTTGCGGTCATACATTACATGCAAATCAAAGGGAAACATATTTGAAAATATCACACACACACACACAAGACATGACTTTATTTTTAGGATTATTAATATTTGTATTAACTAATGAGACCAATCCATTTTGGAAAGTAATTCCAGAAGATTTCTGAAAGAACAAAAGAAATACTGTATTACAAAAAAAGAAAAGAAAAGAAAACATAAAAATAACTAATAAAACACTATTATATATTAAAAAAAATCTAAGCTTATAATTAAATTATACAATTATTATATTTGTATATTTAGCTGTAAATTTAAAACAAGTAAATTATTTAAAAAAATATTTATATTAATGTTTTATTATAATTATATTATATAATATATATTATATTATAAAAGTTTTTTATTCAGTTTATTTTTAATTTATTTTTAATGAATAATCATTTATTATATATATATATATATATATATATATATATAAAATGTGTGTGTTATATTTATATAGTTATTTATATTTATTTGTATTATAAGATTTGTGTTTGCATTCTATATATATATATATATAATTTGCTGTTAAAAGGTTACATAAGATGTACTCAACTGTAAATATAAATGTGAATATAATGCGTTCAATAAAATCTAATTAAAATTTAACATCAGTAAAAGGGCAGACAGCGAGGGAGAGAGAGATAGAGAGGAGTGAGAGAGATCACATCATAAACTGCAAACCCCTCGCAGCATAATGTCATTTATTCTGATGCAGCACCAAAGCCCCAAAATGAAAAGAAAGGCACTCATGTCTCTTCCCTTTAGCTCACACACACACACACACACACACACACACAATAATCACATCCCTCCCGCTCCTGCGCTGACAGAGCAACACACAGCTCACTGCAGGCATGAAATGCAGTTAAAACATCACTAGTCATCCAGTGCCGTTAGTTCCCATCAAGCATCATGTCAGAGGTCGACACAAACACATCAAGCGCGTCTGATTGTGGAGATGGGGGTGCGTGTCTTTAATGCAACACATCTGCATTACATGCATGTTTTCACAGAACGAGTTCAGTCATCTGCTCAATGTGTCATTGTGATGCAAACCAATAACTGAAGGCGTGACACTAATTTCTGTTACTGGCCCTTTAAGACTGATGCTGCACCCAGTCTGCACAGCACGCCAGATTAGGACTCACTTTCAGATCTTTTATTATGAAGCAAAATATGCATCGTTTTAAATATATGGATTAGTACTGAATGGATTACATCTAGTGTACTAATCACTGCAGTACACTCGGTGTACTATTTTATATAATACAATATGCAGTGACAAAATACATTTCATGCTCACTATTTAAATCTTAACTAATGTAATCAATAATAATAATAATAATAATAATTTGTGTTTTTTATTCTACACTGGATTTTTATTTTTATTTTTTTATTTGGCAGTGTTTTGTTAACTATCCATTTGGAAAAGCAATTTTGAAACATTCCAGCAACAACAAAATCATTTTTTTTTATATATATATATATATATAAATAATTTGATAAAATTACAACAAATATTAAACATTGTATTATATATTAATGGTATTATTTATATTATAACAAATTTATTTAAGTAATATACTGAATATTTATAATTAAATGGAAATAAAATAAATGCAAAAAATAATGCACAGTTGCTCGCTTTGGAAAAACAATTGTGTATTAAGACATTGTTTTAATTCTAGGTGCCACTTCTGGCATACGGTCTTAATACAAACTTATAAAAAGTATATACTTCCACAAACTTATAGTCTGTGAACTGGGATGCAGCCTAAATCTTGTGACCAGGTCAAAGGTCAAGAGTTAAGCAGTTCACATAGCACCCCCCCCCCCCCACATCACCACGTCTCCTCCAATCAGAGCGAGCGAGAGCTTCGTCATGCCCAATCAGAATTCGGCTCAAGCAAATCACACCAATTACCAATAGGCTGACAGGGTGGGCGGGAGTCCGCTCCCTTATAAGATCTCCTCATTGGCCAAACCGCCCCAGTCTTCAGTCTGGCTCTACGGACAGAAACACCAGCCAAACAAACAGCCCCGTTACACAAAATGACCCCAAATCTGTCTCACGGGAGGCCAGGATTTCTTGCAATCGGATTAAATTCAGCTGAATGAGAATGTGGTTACAGACACTGAAAAAAGTCTAAAAAGTGCACTACAGGAAAACGTGTGCTTTAGAAAAACACTGCAGTTGCATAAACTCTATTTCAACTCCGTAATCTCTTTTTTTTGGTGGTCAAAACAGCATAAAACTATATTATCCCAATCCCAACATAATGTGTCCCAATCCCAACCTGTTGCAGTTTATGTGAGGCCACAACTCACATTTTAGTAAATCAAATTAGATGAATCTATATTTAATTTGATTTACTAAAATAAATAAAAATATGAAATAATGTAAAACGCAATAATAATTAATAAATGTAAAATAACAATGCTTTGTTCTCTGTGTGTGTGTGTGTGTGTGTTGTATGTTTTTAATGGTCTTAGTTTTACTTGAGTTTGTTTTCCCACAAAAATAAATGTACATCACGTGTCTTTTGGAGTTGGGTAATATTTTTGATGCAACAGTTCATAGATATAAATTCACACATAACATTTGTGCATTTTAGAGGGGAAAAATTCATTGCTTGAGCGTAAATTTGTTGGCGAATTCATTAAACACAAATAAAGAGTACAAAAATATTAGTTATATTACAATAAATAAGTGATTTTACTAGTGTAATGTGTATAAATAACTGATCATTTTAATTTACTTACTAAATGCATGAACAATACAGTCATATAAACTGCTGAAATGGAGCAGAAGCTCATTAAAACCCAAAGCAGATTCATTAAAACATCAAACACAAACCTGACCTCAAATCAGCGGATAAAGGACAAACCCCAGTCGGGACTACGGCAGCCCCTGAGGCTCAAGCTGATAATGGTTTTAGATGTTATTTATGCACATTTGTTTATGTCTTACATAAATTCCCATGATGCCAGAATGAAGATGCATAAGTAGTTCAATCATTTCGCAGTGCTCGGTGGGAAAACGGCACATTTAGGTCATGTCTTGCTGCTAAAGCGCGGACAGCACGTCTTTGTTCTCTCGTTCTCCTTTGTCTGCCTGTAATTTGGCCCTCGGGACAAAGTCTGTCAGGATCGCAGTCAGAGATGATAAACCGCAGCTCGGTTCTGCTTTCAAAGCTCCACAAACTTGGGTTTAATGATGGAGAATGAATGCTTCTATTTCCTCTAGTCTGTAACTAATGCCTAAATCAGCCTGGATTACAAAAACAGCCAATCACATCATCCATCCATCCAAAAACCCTTCTGCTGCATGGGAGAATTTATGATAATACACAGGAATTAAACGGCTTAATTTGCATTAGTAACTAAATGGGTAAATCTCACAAAATGTGTCAAGAGCATTCAATCTTGAAATAAAAAAAAGTGTTTTACAAAAAGAAATTGCAAAAACAAAACCTTATTTAAAAAATAAAATAGCAGCTTAAATTTTACTCAAACAAAATAGAAGTTTCCTTTCTTTTCTCCTTTTAATTTTGGGTTGAAATGTGGAAAATATTCATTTAAAAACATTTAAAAAAGTGCTATTTTTGGAAGAAAATTACAGAGGAATTTTTTTATTATTAACTATTTTGGGTCATTTAGATTTAAGAATGTGACCATTAATTCCCATATTATCTTTATGTAAAATCTTATATCGTGGTTTGCTCTTTTGATTGAAATAATGTTCCAAATTTCGTGAGATTCAGTTTTATTCTATAGTTTTCTAAAGTATACTCTAGTTACTGCGAACTCTTAACTCTTTATATTTGAGTCATGTCATCAACTTCCTGTCCAGATCAGATTCATATAGTTTCGGTTTGATCATCACTCCAGAAGTTGATGACATGTAGATTAAAATCAAGGGGATCAGATTAATGTCTAAAGCTACAGGGAAACTGACAGCTACAGTCAATAATCCAGAAATCATACCTGGAAGCAGACAGATCTGAAAATCTAGATTCTGTAAATCAAAACAATCCAGTTGGACAAAAGGAGGAAGGATACAGAAAGCAAGAGAGAGAAGACAGACATCAGATTCAGTGAAAATGACACCTGAATTAAAGCTGAAGTGCATCATTTCTCATTTCTATTTTTTTGTATGTTCTATGCAGTTGCTAAAGCAGCCCGGCTAGTTACTTGGCTGTTATTATGAGGTTGCTCGGACAGTTTTCTTGCTATCATGTTCTATGCTTGTTGCTTTTAGCTTATTGCTACAGTATGTTGTTGGTATAATGCTCTGAAAGGTTGCTAGGGTGTTGCTGGGTGGTTTCTTTGTGGTTACCAAGGCGATCCAAGTGAATTTTCAGTATGTGGTTTCTAAATGCAATGGACGGCTTGAGTGTTTTTTAGTATGCAGTTATATTATGTGGTTTTAAAGGTGTTTTGAGTGTCTTTTTTAGGAGTGTGTCACTAAGTGGTTGCTACAGTGTTCTGGATGGTTGTCAGGGTGTTGTTATGTTGTATGCCACTGTGAGAGTGCTTTGAATGGTTGCCAGGGCATTGCTAGGCAACTGTTGAAGTTCTTCAGAGCAGTAAATGTGGTGCTTCTGTGCAGAGTAGTTTTGAGTGTGTTGCTACAGTAAGTGTTTGCTATAATGTTCTGGATGGTCACTAAGGTGTTGCTATGTGATTACGGTTGGCCGTGTGCGTTCCTACAGTAAGTATTTGTTATAATGTTCTGGATGGTCACTAAGGTGTTGCTATGTGATTACGGTTGGCCGTGTGCGTTCCTACAGTAAGTGTTTGTTATAATGTTCTGGATGGTTACTAAGGTGTTGCTATGTGATTACGGTTGGCCGTGTGCGTTCCTACAGTAAGTGTTTGTTATAATGTTCTGGATGGTCACTAAGGTGTTGCTATGTGATTACGGTTGGCCGTGTGCGTTCCTACAGTAAGTATTTGTTATAATGTTTCTGAATGGTTACTAAGGTGTTGCTATGTGATTACGGTTGGCTGTGTGCGTTGCTACAGTAAGTGTTTGTTATAATGTTTCTGAATGGTTACTAAGGTGTTGCTATGTGATTACGGTTGGCTGTGTGCGTTGCTACAGTAAGTGTTTGTTATAATGTTCTGGATGGTTACTAAGGTGTTGCTATGTGATTACGGTTGGCTGTGTGTGTTGCTACAGTAAGTGTTTGTTATAATGTTTCTGAATGGTTACTAAGGTGTTGCTATGTGATTACGGTTGGCTGTGTGCGTTCCTACAGTAAGTGTTTGTTATAATGTTCTGGATGGTCACTAAGGTGTTGCTATGTGATTACGGTTGGCCGTGTGCGTTCCTACAGTAAGTGTTTGTTATAATGTTCTGGATGGTCACTAAGGTGTTGCTATGTGATTACGGTTGGCTGTGTGCGTTCCTATAGTAAGTGTTTGTTATAATGTTGTGGATGGTCACTAAGGTGTTGCTATGTGATTACGGTTGGCTGTGTGCGTTGCTACAGTAAGTGTTTGTTATAATGTTTCTGAATGGTTACTAAGGTGTTGCTATGTGATTACGGTTGGTTGTGTGCGTTCCTACAGTAAGTGTTTGTTATAATGTTCTGGATGGTTACTAAGGTGTTGCTATGTGATTACGTTTGGTTGTGTGCGTTGCTACAGTAAGTATTTGCTATAATGTTCTGGATGGTTACTAAGGTGTTTTTATGTGTTTACGGTTGGTTGCGTGTGTTGCTACAATAAATATTTTTTACAATGCTCTGGATAGTTACTAAGGTGTTGCTATGTGATTACGGTTGGTTGTGTTCGTTGCTACAGTAAGTGTTTGTTATAATGTTCTGGATGGTTACTAAGGTGTTGCTATGTGACTGCCAAAGTGTTTTGCTACAGTTTTTAGTTGCTCATGATGCTCTGAATGGTTGCTAGGGTGTTGCTATGCGTTTCTGAGCCACCTGTTATAGTGCTCTTAGTTGTTGCTGAGTCAATGGAATGCGGTTGTCACAGTGTTCTGAAAGGTTCCCAGACTGGTTGCTAGGGCTTTTCTATGTGGCTGCTGCTAGTTTTTTTGTGTTGCTACAGTGTTCTGGATGGTTGCCAGGATGTAGCTCTGCAGTTCTAAGGTGACTGATATTAGAGTGCTCTGAGTGGCTCCTATGGTGTTGCTATGCGGCTGCTAGGGATCTGGGGGATGGCAAAAGTGTTACTTGGCAGACGTCTGGACTTCAGATTAGACTTATAGCAACTCTGCACATTAAAATGGAATGAGAGAAAATGCTGTAAACTCAAGACACACTTCAGCTTCAATCTGAAATCCCAGCGTCAGGACAGACATCCTGCAGATCTGCGAGTCTGTGAGACTTCACAAAGACCAAGATGAAAAGATTGTGTTTGAAAGCTCAGTTCCTCTTCACTGTAACGAACAAAGGAACGTTTTGTTTTGCAAGCGCCGGGCCGGCTGGGTAATACAAGAGCAGCATGTGTGTGTGTGTGTGTGTGTGTGTGTGTGCTGATAACCACCGAGTCATTGTGAACCTGCAGCTCCTGAGGGATTTCTACTATTCAATTCAAAGTGCGAAGCCAAAAGCACGATGATGTACGCTAACAGCCCTGTTGCTTTGCTGTGCTGGTAATAAACCTCAGAATTCAAGAGGGCAGGAGACTCATTAAACTTTATGTGTTATTATTCTAAAGAAGCTAGATGTAAACAAGCCAGCTGAGTAATTAAATCAACTATCTTGCTCAGCAAAGTGTTTTAGTCTCTGAAATGCTAAGGCCTCACCTCCTGCAGCAGATCCGCCTGCTCGATGGCTTTCAGGACGTTCTTCTTCGACGTCTCCTGAGCCTCGCCTCCCAGCAGGAACTCGTCCAGGATGAAATACGCCTTCTCGAAATTAAAGATGATATCCAGCTCGCAGACCTGAGTTTGAGAAGATCAATCACGGTTATCTGCGATCGCTTTCATTTTTTTGGAGGCAAATTGTAACGCGAGTTTAGCAATTAAAGTCACGTGACTCACGCTGCCGAAGTATTTGTCGAGCAGCTCGACGTAGCGGTGGATGATCTCCAGTGTGATCAGTTCGTTATCTTGGTCCTCTATGGCACAGCAGAAATACAGACTGGCGTATCTACAACACAAACATGACGTTTGTTTTAGTGCACTGCGGCTAATACAAACTGATTTGAATCAGTAACTTGTTGTTAATGTCTGTGCTTCTTACAATATACCTTCGTATAACGGTTAACAATATTGTCAAGACATTTAGATCAGACACTAGACTAAAACTGGCAAACTGTATACATTTACAAATTAAAATGTATGCTTTAACTGCATATACATGCAACAGAAACTCAAGATACAGATGTTTGGGAGAATAGGTTTGTTTGTTGTATAAAGGTATAACAAAAAATGCATTGTAGCCTACAGGTTATTTATGAGAGACCACTTCTATGTCAGACAGACCAGGAAAACAAAATGAAAAAGCTGTGCAGAATGTCAAAAAAACAACAACAAAACAAAACAAAAAAGACAGCTTTATTGATTATAATTTTTGACGGAGTGCAACATGTTTCTCTGCACCTCCTGAGGAAACTGCTCTCAGATCGACTTCTAAAGAAGCGTTATGTCACATAGAAAGATCTAGAAACAAATTCAAGCAAGCTTTTGATTAAACCAAGCAAATACTTCAGGACTACAATGGAGATTTTCAGGAGAAAAATAGTGTTAAAACCCGATTTGATGTTTGTGAATTAGTCTACATTTTTCAAACTCTCTATTTAACAGCGTTATTATTCTTTCCACCAAACATCAAACCACACACACACACACACACTGGAGGATTCTGGGAAATCATGTGGGAACCGATGATACAGATTGGACAAATGGACAACATTTCTCAAAAAGTCTTAATTTGTGGATTATCGTCCAATGAGTCTTCTAGTTCTGTCCGATCAGCCGTGTGTGTGGTTTAATCATAATAATATCTAGTGTTTTTCCAGCCTGACACTTCATTAATCTTCATTCTCTCAGACGGCTCTCTGGCCGGAGGGAGCTGCTGAGCGAGCGTTTTTCTCTGCGATAATGTGCTGCTGTGATCAGCAAATGGGATGGTCGTTCATTTAGTCTTCTGGACAGTCATCTTTCACTGCGTTTGTGTGTGAGACACCGACAGAATGAGAATGAACTAGTCTGAAAATTTGGCAAAAACAACTTTTGTCTGAAAATCCGTGATTTGAATACGCACGTCTGCAAATATGCATATTTTATGTCAAGTTTATTTGCTACTAATTATCAGGTGTGTTGCTTAGATAAAAATATTGATGAAAAATAGAGTATGCACATTGAGTGAATGTAATAAATTCAAATGAAGTGAACAAGTAATAACATAAAAATGCAATTGGAGTGAATGTTATAAAATAAAACAAATGCCAATGGAATGAACAAGAAAACAGAAATATTCAAATAAGGGAGTACCAACATTTTTTTATAAATAACAAAAAAATTAATAAAATAAAAATATGCAAATACATTTTTTTAATACAATTTAAAAAATGCAAATGACATGAACAAGTACTAAAATAAAGTATGCAAATGGTGTTAATGTAATAATATTAAAATTGAGTGAAAAAATATTAAAATACAACAAATTAAATTTGATGAATGTAACAACGTAATGAATGTGAAAAAATCTGCAAAATGGGGTGACTAAAATTAAATAAAATACTGTACAAATATGCAAATAAAGTTAACACTTAATAAAAAAAATATTCAAATGGAGTACACGTAATGCAATAAAATAAAAATTTAAATGCAAATAGAATGAATGTAATAAAATATAATTATGCAAATGGAGCAAACAAGAAATAAAATGTAAATAATTTGCAAATGGAGTCAACAATTAATAGTTAAGCAAGCGACTAATGTTATTCTTACAAAAATCTGAAAACACAAACAAACATCACACATTTAAAACTAGTGTACATTAAGTAAAACTTGGTTTCCACACAAGCTAAGACACAAACCTGTACACACTGAGTGTCAGAAATTGCATAAAGCAGCCAGGATGGAACATGTTCTCTTGTAATGCTGTACAACATGCACTGACAGGCGTTTCATCCAAACACACAGCTGCTTAGCAATGCTAATGCTCTGTTTGGACGGCGCTGACAGAGACAGACTGTAAGGCTGTTAAGAGCATGTGGCTGGGGTCAGAGGTCAGACGAGGCGAGCTGTGAGGGAATCAATCTGGAACAGAACCAAAGGCTGAAGAACCAGAGGAACTGCTGTAGACACAAGGTCACGTTCATTATTACAGCCCACAGTCTGTTCATCCGTCTAGACTTTCTTTCTGCTGCAGTTTGAGTTTAGTGTGTTTTACTGGCTTTACAAAGAGCTCTGTACTGCTGAAGTGTGTCCAGCCTCAATCAGGTAGTTTAAAATGGGTCATTTACAAGAAAATAAAAATATGCAACTAGAGTGTACAAGTAGTAAAATACAATTAAATTAGACAATATTCAGATTGAGTGAATAACCACAATATTTTTTTTTTTTTTGCAAATCCAGTTGAACAAATAAAAAAAGAGAAAAATAATAAATAAAAATGGGGAACTGAATACAAAAAGACAATAAAATGTGCAAATTGAGTAATAAAATGAAAAAAATGCAAATTAGATGAATGCAATACAATAATTCAATGAAAATATAAATAGAGTAAACATAATAAAATAAAAATACAAATATGCAAATCGAGTGAACAAAGCAAGAAAAATGAAATAATGTGAAAATATTAAATCACATTAAAAAATGAAAATGAAATAGGAAAATATGTGCAGAATTAAAAAAAAAACATGCAAAATGTAATAAAAAAATACAGAAAAATATGAACGTGAATAAGTAACAAAAACCTAAAACAAAATAAATGCATATAAATGGAAATAAGATAAATAATTAAAATGAAAAATGTAAATAGAGTAAATGAAATAATTTTAAATAGAATATGCAAATTGAGTGAACAAAGCAACAAAAATAATAAAAAATGAAAATGTTATAAATGCATAAGAAAAATATGCAAATGTTATAAAATTAGAGTAAACAATCAACAAAAACTAAAATGACAAAATATAAAATAAAAAAAGTGTTGTTTTTTTTAATTCAGAATGATTGATTAACAAATGCTGAATCATTCCAAAAACCTGTTTATCTGTATATTCAGGGACAATCATTACTGTAAAACTGATTCATAAAGCAAGCTTTTAATTTTCAGCTCTAAAAAAGCTAAACAGTTTTATTAAGAAGCAGCCTTTGGGTTTGTGTTGATCTGTAGTCTTTATAATTAAACAGTGCAAATGGTGAACATGCTGATGCACAATGATGTACGGTGAGTGCTGGTGTGAGCCTGTAGTTTTCAGAAGAAATCACCACTCGACTCCGCACCAAACACAGAAGAGAACAAAGTGAACACGAGGACTGATGCCCTTCAGCACACTCCAACACAACATACTTTACATTCACTCATCATACTCAATACTAATCATAACAGCATAATAACAATCAGCTCATGCTGCTCCTTTCAGACGCAGCAGAAAACACAATAACAACATTATACACTGCTAAATCAATTATGCCAATGTTCAGATTTATATTCTGCTCGTTCTCAGAAGCTGATAACACCAAGGTATTAAAGTTTAGTGTGTGTGTGTGTGTGTGTGTGTGTGCGCGCAAGACCATAGCAACCACCAGAACACTAAATACTGAACGAAAACAAACATCACACTTCAAATGAAATAGTGCTGAACTCTATTACAAAAAAACAGCTAAATATATGGTGCTTTTTAAATATAAACACATTTTAATATCTTAATTTTATCTTGATCATTCATGTTAGTTCATTGTGCATTAGCAAATAATAAAAAATACTTTAACATTTGAAAATGTGACCCTGGACCACAAAAGCAGTCTCTGGGGTATAATGGTAGCAATAGCCAAAAATACACTGTATGGATCAAAACTATAGATTTTTCTTATAAGCAAAAAATCATTACAATATTAAAGTAAAGATCATGTTTATATTAACATTCTAAATTTTCTACTGTAAGTATATAAAAACATCATTTTTGATTATTAATATGCATTGCTAACAGCTTCATTTGGAGAAATTTAAAGACTATTTTCTCAATATTTAGATTTTTTTTGCACCCTCAGATTCCTGATTTTCAAATAGTTGCATCTCAGACAAATATTGTTCTATTCTACTGTTACACATCCATTTTCTTTCTCAACTGTTTACCTTCACTGAAGCCATAAGCAACAGTGTTTAGAAGGATACTTGCTGAGACATGCATTTTGACAATTTTGCGCGTATGTGTCAATTCAAGCACAAATAGACGCGGAAATGAACGTAATTCGAGAGTAAGAGCAGGTTGCTTCAGGTTACTTTAACTCTTTGCCCGCCACTGATGAGTAATCTTGTAATTTAGAAGACTGCGCTTCCCCGCAAATTATGAGTTTTTATGTATTTTCACTGTTATACACTTGGGGGCGCTATTACACATCTTCTGAACAAAAACACACGTGAACAGGGCGTGAAAAACTTGTGTAAACAGATTCATATGGTAAATAATGCGATCATCAGCAATAGACAGCATATAAATGAAAACCGCATAATGTTATTTGTCTGGAATATGTCTGTCCAAGGCAGACGGTTGTCAATACACACCATCTTTAAAGTTAAAAGTCCGCCGACAAAAATGGCAAATTCTGCATTATGATTGAAACAATGCTTACATATGAATAAAAGCCTACATTAAAATCCATCATATAAATACATCTCTTTTTTTTAGAAATTAGCCGACTGATCGCCACCAAACTTTTTTTAAGGTATCATATCGAAGTTAGAATTTCAAGTGTGGGATGGGTCGATGATGGGTCACTCAAAAACAGGTTAACATTGTGTGTTTTCATCAGCAAGACGTAAAACAACGCAAAACCTCAAAGCCGCTCTACTCACCTTTTATACACGATTTTCAGATCCCTCCACTCCAGGAAGCTGCACATCTTGGGTTTGCGTGCCAGAACGGTCTGCACCAGCTCCCGCGTGATCTTCTTCTTCTCCTTATCGCACAGAGGAACGTACCATTTCTGCAGACGGAGCTTGCCTTGTCTGCTGAACAACAGCATGAACTGCATCTGAGGACGACAGCAAGAGAGATGAGCCAAGAACAGGAGTGGAGATCTGACCCATTCACTACATACATAATGTCCCATGGTTAAATAAAAGCCCAGTAAATGTGAAATAAACAATCAAAGACACTCAGGATCAGTGGCACAGAGTCATTCAAATTATCATTGCATCAAATCATGATGATAAACTCAGAAAACATGTAAAAAGGCACATTTAATTATTATTTTTCATGTTTTACTATTTTCACAATTTAATATTTATATAATGGCATCCATGACATAAAAACCACTAAAAAAAATTTACTTGAAATGAATGCTAACAGAAATATATATATATATATATATATATATATATATATATATATATATATATATATAAATTGAAATAACTGAAATGCAATATTGTTGAAATAAAAAAGTAACATACACACATACACATATATACATATATATATATATACACACACACACACACACACACACGAAACAAAAAAAAACACAAACTCGATGCATCTGACACATTTAACATCTCTTATGCATTAAAAATATATAAAAAGGCACATATACATACAAATGTATATAATTTTTGTAATTTTAATGTTTCTATAATAGCACAATATATATATTTTAAAAAATGTTATTATCATAAATATCGTTGTTGCAATAATAATAAACTGTTAAAATGCATGTCATGCGGATATTGTGATGATATTGATTATTAAATTGTTGAACTTGCACGCATGTTTTCAAGAGCCAGTTCATATGCACAGGGTTGGGCTTCGCTGATAGAAATATTAACATCATAAATTAATTCAAAGATCAAATGCACAAAACTTAAAAGCAGATTTTGCTTTTTACACATTTGATTGTAAAAGGCTAATTAACACATTTGCTTAAACTAACACGCGCATGTGATCTCCAATGCACGCTGCTGTTTACACGTCCAGTCACGCGAGGCGTTAACAAGCTTGTTCGGAAAAGAAATGATAACGTACAGTACCTTTATGAAGAGGTTAGTTTGTAAATGAACGATGAATTCACATGAGTTCTGGATTCACAGTGATTCGCGTCTGTCTTAGTCCGAGTCTTGTGTACAATAAATGCTAAACAGCGTCAGCTGACGACTCGTCGCTCATTGGACGGGGGGTTCGCTCGGGGGGTTTTCATTGGTGGAAAGAAGACCGTTATCCCCGCCCACTCCGGAGCCAGACAGTTGATTGGAGGATACTTGCGGCAGTCAGCGCTAGAGTCACACCCCCGTCAATGTTGCTGGAAGGCGATTGTCAAACGATTTAAAGCCAAGGTGGGCAGGGTTTTAAAAGGGAATACACATCAGAGGATCACGTACAATGTCAAAAATAAAAGCCTTTGTTCTTTCTGTATCTGTTTAAAACATTTGGTCTATCGTGGCCTGATTGCTTTTGTAATAAATAAACCCCGTATTTGCATAATTATGCATTTCATTTCATTGTCAACAGCTGTGACTGTTAATGCACTCAGAGTACTGTGTAAACTTGTATTTTTGAACATCAGATTAAATAGCTCTGGATAACTAAGTGACGTCAAATACAACAAAGAACAACATTTCATTTATAATACTTTCATAAATGATAGGCTGATTTTATATACAAATTTATTTTACGATTTAATTTTATTATTAGGCGTCGTGTTGTACTACACTGAGCTCTTTCTGAAATGTCAATCCGGGGCAAGTGTCACGTGCGTGTCAGATGCTAGAAACGCTTACAATTTATTAATTACAATCTGTTGGACAAAATGTTTGAGCATTAACAAGAAGCTTCATTAAAATCCCTGTTGATTTATAATTTAAAACAACAAACTGGCTGTTTGTGTCAAGTATACTGATGTTACAGCGCCGCCCCATGACAAACATCCACATGGACCACAGATTAACCGTTTTCTGATATAATTAACCTAAAATCTAGGTTTTGGATTAATGAAAACTCACGTATAACATTATCCTGGTATTAAAGTTAAGTTTAGAAGTGTCCGTACTAAAAAAGAGAAAATCAGAATTATTCCATCTTAAAAAGAAAAGTTGAATTTTGTAGTCCAATATAGTCCAAGTATGTTAAAATAGGATGTCTTCAATAAACTAGCAATATGCTTTAAAAAAAAAAAAAATCAAAACTCATTAGGCTATCATTAGACTTATGTTTAAAGGTTAAAAGTTTTTAAAGTGACAGGCTTTAAGACAAGTTAGTCTGGATAAATTTGTTCAGATGGTAATAAATGGCGTGAAGACTTTTTAAAAGCGGAAACATCTTTATTAAATCTAAAAAGTCTAAATGCGACACTTAAATCTCAGCCATCAGGAGCTTTTTCGCGGCTGCGTGCAGCTCTCGCTGCGTGATGACGCGCCGCCGATTGAACTTGGAGAGTCGCGCGGCCTCGGCGCTCATCTGCGCGTGCGCGTCGGACAGGCGGCGCATCAGAGAGACGGCGTCACTCACGTCCTCAGACACCTCCTTAAAAGAAAAGGGGGGAAAATGAATTTGAAACACGCAAATAAATGAAACGCTTTTGAACTAGCTTCCCACAACAGATACAAAAAAAACAAATTATAGTCGGGCATTGTTTGCATTAGCACACCTTCTCGATCTTGTAAATGTAAGCGGAATACGCCTCGGTACTCCGTTTGCGCGTCCAGCCGGTTCTCCTGGACGTGTTCAGAGACTTCAGCCTCCTTTCAGATGATGCTTTCATGATCGCTGCTGGTCACAGAGCCTGAGACAGAGCTGTTTATTGTGTCTCAGCTCATCTTAGCACAGGTGAAACACTTCAGCCTTAATTAAAGCTTATTAACCTAATTAAAGCATTCACACGAACCAAAGCTCCATACAGTGCGCTGATAAATCATAGTTTTTTTTTTAGTAAAAGCATTGCTATCTTGCTCTACACTGCATGTAACATGCAAATACCTGCAATTGTTTTTCCACCTGATTTAATGCATCATTTTTTATATATATATATATATATAAATGACTAGCCTGATTTATTGATCAAATAGGCCTAAAATATGTTGACTTGAATAAAAACCAGTTAATTAACCAGATTACAATTTTTCAGTGTCTTATGTTTTGAGAATTTTATATGCAACTGAAAAAGGCTTAATTATTAATATAGGCCTATATCAACATATTGAATTTAACCCGAAGGAAAACGACGCTTTAATAATAGCATGCACTAAATAAAGATCCAAGATCTTTCTTTATTTTATTATTATTTACAACTCACTACTTTTAAACTGTTTATGTAAAACTATTGTTTAATCAAGAGAAAACAAACACATGATTTAATTAATCACTTTAAGCATTTGTAGATTTCAAAAGAAACAAAAGTGGGTACAACATTGAATCCCAACCTAGAACTCTGTCAAGCTTCCTGAGATCTAAAAGAGCAACCTGTGAACAGAAAGAGGGCAGGCAGAGGTGATCAGGACTATTATTGGATGTATGGCTTCGGTGGATTACAGTAATCCAGAGCACACTGACCGCTGCTGTTCATAACACACTAGACCTGACCATCAAGATGGACGTGAAGATCCTCAGTGTGTTTCTGCTGCGGCTGACTCAAGGTACAAAGTGTGTGTGATGTGAGAGCTGGACACACCATCTGGAACTTGACAGTTATGTATTTAGACTCTAGCAGATCTTCTTAATATCTAGCAGTAAAGGGATAAATGGATAAAATAGAACAAAACGTGTGCAAAGTGATTCATTTATGGAAATTATTACTTTAATGATTTTAAAGGACCGATTACACCGATAACAGATTATGATTATTTTAAGCACGCTTTATAAGTTTTGTATAATGCCGCTTTAAATGCTTGAGCTGTTTGTGGATTTTGATTGGCTGTCAAATTATTTATTTTTTAATCGTGCATTGGCGGGGAAATAGCCTATAAAAATCGCTCCAAATCTGATTCCACCGATATCGTCTGTCGCTGTTTTTATCGTTGTAGGCATATCCTAGCTACACTCATAGAATTAGAAAGTTTCGAAATATATTTAGGCTACGTAAATATATTTTCTACCAATATGTAAAAAAAAATATATATATATATATATATATATATTTTTTTTTTTTTTTACATTTTAAAATACATTTCCCCCTCAATATATTTCAATCTAAGAAAAAAATGCATTCCCATATGTCACATTTATAAAAAAAAAATAATAATAATAATAACTGAGTTGTAAAATATTTAAAATATAAAAAAGTCAAAATGATTAAATTACAAATTTTGCTCTACTTTTTTTTTCTTTTTTAGATACAGGCTGTGTAGGCTCCTATAATACAAAAAAGTATAAGAAAATATTTTCTTGCTCCTGAAATATATATGAAGTGTTCAGATGCAAAAGCCTCTAAGTGCAGTCAGAAATTTTTGTTCAAAATTAGGATTTTTTTTCCTATATTTATGTTCAGATATTTAACTCAAATTGCATAGAAAAGGACCTATGCATTGCAATTAGAGTAAAATGACTCAACCCAAACAGAGAAACATGATTAAAAATCCATATTTTAGATAAAAATTTCAGACGACACTTTCATATGAAGATTGAAATATATTTTAAATTTCAAAAGCATATTTCACTGGCTTTCAACTTATTTTAACCATATATTTATACTTTGACCAGTTAAAAATGTATTTTTGACTGTACTGGGATATATATTTCTTTAATTGAGACCTGTATCTCTCTGATCTCTTACAGTTTTCATTGGCGTAAATACACAGGGGGTAAGTTTAAATGTGTGTGTACGTGTACAGGTGTGTGTGTTGTTATACTGCATATGACAGTGTGTGAGACTATTGTACATGTGTGTCAGGAGTTAGAGATGACATGGACTTATGAAGATGATGATGAGGTGAGTGTGAAGCAAGTGGTGGAGAATCAAACGCCGATGGGCTGTAACTGTGACTGTCAGGAGCCACGACCCACAGGAACTCCAGCCACCTGGACCTCCATCAGCACCACGCCATCCACACACAGCCCCTATCTGGACTGCATGCCGGGTCAGTACACACACACACACAGTTGTGCACATACGTTTACATAGCCTTTGCAGAATGTGCAAAATGTTAATAATTGGAAAAAAATAAGAAGCGATTTTTCCATTGTTGGTCCCGAGTAGTTCAACTTCCTGCTGTTATTCAGAAAAATCATCCAGCTCCAGCACATTCTTTGGTTTTTTCAACATCTTCTGCATTTTTTAACCCTTTATAGAAGTGACTATGATTTTGAAATCTATGTTTTAACACTGAAGACAGTTGAGGGACTCGTGCATAACTATTACAAAAGGTGAAAACACGTACTGATGCTCAAGAAGGCCACTCATTTCATTAAGAGACGAGGGGTGTTAACTTGTTAAATTGGATGATCAGAGTAAATTGTATTTATTTTGTCTTCTGGGAAACAAGTTAGTATTTATGTAGCTTATAAAGTCCAGTACTTAAGGAAAAAAAATGTATGGTTAAACAAAATGAGAAGAATCATCATGTTCAAAAGTTTACACCCCCCATCTCAATCTCTCCATTTTTCAACACACTTCACCTGTTTTGTGTTCATCCATTTCTCCCATTTGCTATTTCACATTGACTATCACTCAATAGAGACTCAATATAGACTAATACAATCAAAAATGTACACATATGGGCGGATATAGATATACAGTATTCATTGCTTTAAGATTCACAGAACTTTAGCTAGTTTTCATATCGTGAAATTCAGCTAACAGGAAATACAAATTAATTTACATTTTTATAAAAAAAAATGTTGTTTACTGTTCCCAGTATCTGGGTTAAACATATTAGATCGCTTGTTAATTATCAGTGCATAAGTGAATATACATGCTCAACTGGACGGTTGAAGAGCATTAGATAAACATGCATGTCTGTATGTGTTTACATGCATAAACAATGTTGTCTGGACCATGTGCGTCTTCAATGGCATAAACATGCAAGGTCATGCAGCATTAATTGTCACTGAAAAGATTAGAGACAAGAGCACCTCGCTGTCCCTTCAGAAGTGCATGCTTACTGATTCAGGGCATGAGGCCAACAGGCTTTAGAGTGATTACGTGAGTAATGATCATCCATAATGCATCAGCTAAAACTGATAACACATGAACCGCCCTCTGACCCCAGTTTGACAGAGCAGCAGACATAACGATCAAATTATTAACAGATCAGGAAAAAGAGACCTAGAGGACTGTGTGATGGAGACGATGAGACGAGATGAGCGAGAGACCATCAGAATGAGAATGAGAGAGTGATGGTGACTCTGAGTGAGAGTACAGAGTATCAGTGGATAATCCCATGACTAATGATTCTGATGCCCAGATTACCGGGACTGAAATAGTCCTACCCAATCACAAACTGCTGGACAATATTTAGTAAATTATATTTAGCAATTCGTATCAGTGGTGACTATCTCAAGTTAATGGCCATATGGCAGAAACATATGGTTTCTTATTACCGCCAATGATTATATGTTTTGCAATCAAATTAATAGCAAAATATGGTAGTTTTGTATGTTGTCTGAGCGTCATCTGAAGGGTTGGCATCATCTTTTCTCAGATGTTTGTAAGGGTTGGATCCAGACTGAAGCCTGTGTAATTCCTAGTTACCAAAGGACACCAAATAGAGAAAAATTAGCGTAGTGGCTGTTCCAACAAAGCAATAAATGTGTTGAACCCATGCAAAATAATGTTAACTGTTAACAATGTTCATTTGATCAGATGTAACTGAAGTACAATACATAACGTGAATGCTTGGCGAAAGAGATGAGTTTTTAATCTAGATTTAAACAGAGAGAGTGTGTCTGAACCCCGAACATTATCAGGAAGGCTATTCCAGAGTTTGGGAGCCAAATGTGAGAAAGCTCTACCTCCTTTAGTGGACTTTGCTATCCTAGGAACTACCAAAAGTCCAGCGTTTTGTGACCTTAGGGTGCGTGATGGGTTGTAACGTGGTAGAAGGCTAGTTAGGTACGCTGGAGCTAAACCATTTAGGGCCTTATAGGTAAGTAGTGATCATTTGTAACTGATACGGAACTTAATAGGTAGCCAGTGCAGAGACTGTAAAATTGGGGTAATATGATCATATTTTCTTGACCTGGTAAGGACTCTAGCTGCTGCATTTTGGACGACCTGTAGCTTGTTTATTGAAGAAGCAGGACAACCACCTAGAAGTGCATTACAATAGTCCAGTCTAGAGGTCATGAATGCATGAACTAGCTTTTCTGCATCAGAAACAGATAACATGTTTCGTAGCTTGGCAATGTTTCTAAGATGGAAGAATGCAGTTTTTGTAACATTGGAAATATGATTTTCAAAAGACAAATTGCTGTCTAATAAAACACCCAGATTTCTGACTGTAGAGGAAGTAACAGTACATCCATCTAGTTGCAGATTGTAATCTACAAGATTCTTTGCACTGTTTTTTTGGTCCAGTAAGTAATAACTTTGTCTTATCTGAATTTAATAAAAAATTATTGGTCATCCAATCTTTTAAATTTTTAACACACTCTGTTAGCTTAGATAATTTAGATGTTTCATCTGGTCTTGTTAAGATATGTAGTTGAGCATCATCAGCATAACAGTGGAAACTAATCCTGTATTTTCTAATAATATTACTAAGGGGCAACATATATACTGAAAATAGCAGAGGGCCTAGGACAGATCATTGTGGCACTTCATACTTTATTGGATTTAACTGAGATGATTCCTTCTAAAAGTGGTAGTGATCGGAGATGTAGGATCTTAGTAAACCATTTTAAAGCCTGCTCTTTTAATACCTGTATAGTTTTGTAATCAATCAATGAATATGTCATGATCAATAGTGTCGAAACATAGTACTAAGATCAAGTAAAGCTAGCAATAAGAAGCAGCCTTAGTATGACCCAAGAAGCAAGTCATTTGTAATTTTAACAAGTGCAGTTTCTATGCCATGATGAAACCTGACTGAAATTCGTTATAGTTATTTTTATTTATTTATTTTTTAGCAGGAAGGAGCACAATTGAGCAGACAACTTTTTCTAAAATTGTACACATAAACGGAAAAATGCATTGTTCTGTAATTTCCCAGTTCAGTTCAGAAGTTGGCCCTGCTTGTGTAAATCACATTTAATATGTTGTTCTTGAGATGGTGGGCATGACCTGATGTTTTTAATGCTCCTTGTTTCCAATCAGAGTGTCCCTACCACAAACCGCTGGGGTTTGAGTCCGGGTCAGTGATGGCGGAGCAGCTTACCTGTTCAAACCAGGATCAGTATGTGGGCTGGTTCTCTTCATGGACCCCAAATAAAGCCAGACTGAACAGTCAAGGGTTTGGGTAAGTGTCTCAGAAAAACCTTATAGCCGCACTAAATCAGCCTGAAATGAAAGCTTCGGTTTTACCATTACCAAAACGACTAGCGCTAAATCTGATTTAACTTGTGTGGGGTCATAATAAAGCGGACACTGACTGACTTCCCGCTTTGTCGCAGCTGTGCTTGGCTATCCAAGTTCCAGGACACGAATCAGTGGCTTCAGATCGACCTCCAGGAGGTGCGGGTGGTCTCGGGTATCCTAGCTCAGGGCCGCTGTGATGCTGACGAATGGACAACGAAATACAGCCTGCAGTACCGAACCAAAGAAAACCTCAACTGGATCTATTACAAAGACCAGACCGGGAATAACAGGGTAAAATCCTCAAAATACAAGAGTGTTTATGAGTAAAATCAATAGGATTCCTCTTAAAACTGATGTTTGATCCAATGTGAAAAAAACATCAGTAACACTGTGAAGTTTTAATACTGGCCACTTCTATCTACTATCCATCCAACCATACACATCCATCCGTATCTATCTATCTATCTATCTATCTATCTATCTATCTATCTATCTATCTATCTATCTATCTATCTATCTATCTATCTATCTATCTATCCATCCATCCATCTTTCTATCACTATTAAGTGACAAAACAATAGAGTTTTAACACATTATTGCCTATTTTCTGTAAAGTTTCCTATCCAAAAACACAGGGCCCATGTATGATAGGCCCGGTTTCACAGAAAGGGTTTAGGTTAAACTAGGATTAGGCCATAGTTCAATTAAGACATTTAAGTAACATGTACACTACTGGTGTGCATCTTGAGACTAAACAATGAAACTATTTCATATTTTAATATCTGTCAGTGCAAGTTTCATTAAGTGTTTTTTTTTTTGTTTGTTTGTTTTGTCTGGGACTAAGCTTACACCTTGTCTATGAAACCGGAAGATAATATCTGTAGTCCTTTGCACAAACTGACAAACACTTATTAATGTATAGCCTTATTCAACATTTACATGTATATATTTTAAAATTTTTATAATTATGACATTACATATTAAAATTTTCATGCAATAGCCAGTATTTGTATCTGTAACAATCACAACATTTTTCGTAAATCTGCATTCCGATACATTGTGGTACAGTTACTTGATGAGATCGTTATTTCTTTTTATCTTTTTTTTCCGTAGTTATCACTCGTGTTAAACTAAAATAATTATTAATTTCTAAAATAATATTTATCATGCAAGCAGAGAGATGTCATGACAAGCGTTAAGTGATCATCTGAACACGACTGAAGCAATTCAATGCATCAATTCAGTGGCACAAAACACTTTAAGCGAGTCTATAATGTTTAGTGAACATAAACAGATGTGTGTGTGCCGCGCAAACCAGCAAAAGATAAAGATGCAAACCTGAAGGCCATGTAGACAATGTATCCATATCTAAGCTGCATTAGCCTACTCTTGAGAGAGAACTGGTTTGGTTTTTGAGAGACTGAGACGCGCAGCGCGGCTGTTTGATTGGTGAGCGCGCTTTGCTTATTCTGTTCATTCGTTTCATATC